>NC_057814.1:221313548-221444036 GCF_018294505.1 Triticum aestivum | reverse complement strand
CCGACTGCGGCATGCTTGTTATTTCTTTTATTTATAAGCCCTTTATGTGGTGTCGCATAGACGCCCGACTGTGGCATGCTTGTTATTTCTTTTATTTATAAGCCCTTTATGTGGTGTCGCATAGACGCCCGACTGTGGCATAATTTATTTTTTTATCCTTTCGAGGCGTCACTTCAGACACTCGATCGGTGCATTCTATTTCCACTCCCGTATTGCATATTCGTACTTTACCTGCATGCGTGCATCATGGATTTCGTTTATTTCGTGACAGACGTTATGATCATAGAATATTTCGGAGCATGATTATCCCTTGTTACATTATACCCGTGTTCATAATGTTTGCGAGTACATTCAAAAGTACTCACTCGCTTGTCCCTGGCTATTGTCTTGGCCTGATTTCTTGCATGGAGAGGAGTGTTGCGATGACAGCCCCTGAACCTACGCAATGGAGATAGCAGCCTCGCGAAGATAGGAGTTATCCTGGTCAGCTGTTCCTGTGGAAAATGGAGTCCCATAGACGCAGATGAACCACGAACCGCTTCCGCCATCAACCACTAGAAACCAAGTGTTATACTCATAGGCCACAATGGTCTTGTACTACATATTTTGTACTTTGCTTGGAATTTCTGTAACAAGTTGGTGCCTCATCAGCTAACAGTAATCCTGGGGCTGGTGAGCACAAGGGCCATTTTCTGGGAAATTAATATCCCGAAAAACCGGTCCTGACAGCTAGACATGGTGGGACCATTCAAGACAGCATGCGGCGGCATGACCCATCTGCTTGTCGCCGTGGACAAATTCACCAAGTTATTGAAGCAAAGCCAATCAAGAAACTGAATGGTCCGACTGCTGTGACCTTCATCGCAGATATCACCGTCTGGTACGGTGCATCACACAGCATCATCACTGACAATGGCACAAACTTTGCCAAAGGTGCCTTGGCCCATTTCTGCGCGATACAGGGCATCCGGCTGGACCTAGCGTCTGTCGCCCATCTGCAGTCAAACGGCTAAGTTGAGCGAGCAACGGCCTCATCTTTACTGGCATCAAGCCCCGACTGGTCGAGCCTCTGGAGCGCTCGGCCGGCTGCTCGATCGACGAGCTGTCGGCCGTCCTATGGAGCCTCCGCACCACTTCGAACAAGTCAACCGGCTTCACTCCCTTCTTCCTTGTGTACGGGGCCGAGGCCGTCATCCCAACTGACATTTAGTTCGACTCACCTCGCGTCACCATGTACACGGAGGCGGAGGCAAAAGAAGCACGAGAAGACGGCGTCGATCTGCTGGAAGAGGGTCGGCTGTTGGCACTCAGCCGGTCCGCCATCTACCAGCAGAGCTTGCGGCGCTACCATAGTTGGAAGGTCAAGCAAAGATCCTTCCAAGAGGGAGACCTTGTGCTCCGGCTGATCCAGCGAACAGCCGGCCAGCGCAAGCTCTCGGCCCCTTGGGAAGGCCCCTTCATCATCAGCAAAGCTTTGGGCAACGACTCCTACTACCTCATCGACGCACAGAATCCCAGAGCGCGCAAGAGAGATGACTCTGGCAAGGAACCGGAGCGCCCATGGAATGCAAATCTCCTCCGAAGATTTTACAGTTAATGCAGTATGTACCACGCTACCTTTTGTATTAAGAAGCTAAGACATCGGGTCCCCCGAGGAGCACATGGGGGCTACCCTTTTTTATCTATATGATAAGTTCTATGCCTGTGAATGTGTTATTTCATTTATTTGCCCGACCCCGGGTTCGTCCAGTCGGCTTGGGGGCTTGCCGCCTTGTACTATGTTGATGCTACCTGCAGTCGGACAAGTAGTGTGCCGACATCTAGGCCCTCTCTTGCCTTAAGCCGAAGCTCGCAGAGCGACTGTCCGGCTGGCAACAGCTAAAGGCAGGAAATGGTGTCCACACCAAAAATGGCTAAGGAAAAAAGCATCTGCATAGGCCAAGCCGGCTCCTAGCCTTACCACCCGACTGCTAGGCAGCTGGCCGACCGACTTCTCACATAACTTGCTACGTTCCAAACGGCCGAAGTACTTGCCTTCCCAAAATGGCCAAGTACCCGACCCAGCCACAGACTGCAGAGCGGCTGCCTGGCTGGCAAGGCGGCAACCAAGGGAAGGCGACAAAGGAAAAAGCCAAAGGAGCAGGAAAGCAAGACAAGTTAGAACTCGGCAAAGTTAATTTACATAAGCAAAAGACCCTCGGCCAACATTCAACAGAGTTTGTATACACCCCCAGCGGGTGGAACTGTGCAAATTTAACGAGCTTGTTCGAGAGATGACAAAAGCAGGAAAAAACAAGATAAAATTGGCCGCCTAGGCCAAAGGAACACCAGGCGGGTCCGGCAGGTTGGTGGAGTCGGTGGTGTCGGCTGGTGGAGCGGCCGTCTGGCGAGTCTCGGCCTGGTCAGCATCAGTAGCAGTTGGCGCGCTCGCTTGCGGCTCGTTGCTTGAGGCTCGATCAGGCTAGGGCTAGCCGTCCGCTCCGCCCTCTAGTGCGTCGTCTTCAGCTTCCTCGCCCTCTTCGTCCTCGCCTTCATCGAATCCTCCTCGTACTCCGGGTTCAGCCCGAACCAGTTGGGCGGCACCTTGGCTCCCTCCCCGTTCAGCTCCGGGACGAACACGGAGGTGTCGGCGTAGTCGGCGATCACCGTCGCGCGGTGAGTCAGGTCACGGCTCACCGCCGCCAGCTCCGGTGCGGCCTCCTGCCGGAAGGTGGCCAGCTGGGCCAGATTCAGGCATGGATACCAGGCCTTGACAAACTCCAGAGCCCTCCGAGCGCCGGCACGAGCCGCCGAGCCCTTCCAAGCCTCGAAGTGGCCGACTGCTACCTCCAGCCACTAAGCAGTCCGGCTGGGGGTGCCCGGGATCTGAGTGTCCGGCCAGAGGGCAGTCAGCACCTAGGCTCTGACGCGCTACAGATGGCAGAGCATCCGGTGGGACGGCTGGAGGCGAGCGTGAATGGCGAGAAGCTGCTCGCTGAGGGTACGAGGCGCATTGGGCGGGATTTCCACACCACCCCCTCGCCACTCGTCGCGGTGAGCCTCGATGGCCTGGCTGGCAGCAAAGGCGTGTCCGGGGAAGAAGTCTACACAAAAAGAAGAAAAGAAGTCAGAGGCCGCCTCATATAGCAGACGGCGGCCAAAAGAAAGGAAAGAAAACTCACCGTCGATCATGTCTTCAATCTCGCCGTAGCCGTCGCTCAGAGCCTTCTCCTTCTCGGCCTAGCCCGAGCGTTCGGTCTCGAACTCGGCCTAGAGGGCGGCCTCGTCGTCCTTCGCCTTCTTGAGCGCCGCCTTGTGTTGATCCGCCTGGGCCGCCAGCTCCATGGCCAGGCGGTCGCACTCCTCGACCACCTTGCGGCGCTCCTCCTCCTTGGTGTGCAGCTCAGTGTGGGCTTCGCCCAGGCGCTGCTGCAGGTCGGCGGCCGCTCCTGCGGAAGACAAGAAAGAGAAGAGAATCAACAAGTCAACAAAAAGGAAAAAGTGGTTGCCGGAAGATCTGGCCCGACTGCTCAGCAGTCGGCCCGAATCTCGGGGGCTACACCCAGCAGGTGCGCTGACGCGCCCCCGCGAGAACAAGGATGGAGTTCTTACTCCGGCTTTTGGCCAAATCAGTGGTCCGCTTCGCCAGCTCCCGGACATGGGAGTTGAAGGCGGCCGCGCGGATGTTGTGGTAGTCCTGCAACAAAGACAACAGAAGAGAAAAGGAAAGGTTAGCACTCGAAACTTACCTTTAAGTTCCGAGTCGCCTGATCGGTAGTCAGCCCGGAACTCGGGGGCTACACCCAGTGGGTGCGCTGGCGTGCCCCCACGGAAGATTACAAGAATAAAAAACAAAGTACAAGAAACATACCCGGACAGCCGTTCGTGTCGCCAAGAACGCCTTCGTGTACTGCTGGAGGGCGGCGCCTTGGGCTTGGAGCTGGGCCTGGACGTCTTGTCTCGCCCCCGGAAGTCCACTCCGGTGGGGAGGCACTGCTGGCCTCGGCGACTGGGGCTGATGAGCTCACGGTCCCGATATCCAATGCCCGCGGAGCTGAAACCGCCTTTGCCGCACGACGGCGCACCATAGTGCGGACCGCGGGAGTCGGGCCCACCACCAGCTCGCCACCAACTGGCGGCACTTGCGGTGCATCAGGCCGACTGGTCTGGGCGTCGACAGTCGGTGTCGGCATTTCCGACCCCAAGATGACGGGGTCACCCCCTTCCCTCTGCTGGACCGGCTGGTCGTCGCTGGCTCCCCCAGTCGGCGCCGGGCTCTCCGGCACCGGTGGCACGACACGCAGTGGGATGACGAGCCGTGGAGCCCGGCTGCGGGTCGCCTCCTCCTCCTACGCCTTGGCGGCCGCGTCCGCCTACTCCTTGGCCGCGGCGTCGGCTTGAGCCTTGGCCGCCGCATCGGCCTCCTCCTGCGCCGCCTTGGCTGCGTCCGCCTTGGCCGCGTCCGCCTTCTCCCGCTCTTCGCGCACCTCATGCGCGTTCTTCTCCGTCGCCTCCCGAAGATTGGCAAGCGGGTCTACACGATGGGGCTTTGCAGAGCTATCAGGCGCCCCAATCATCGAGGCTGACAGGGTCCGCGCGAGAGAGAGTGGGGGCCTGTGAAGCACGGCGACGAAAAGCCAATAATAAGACTAAAAGAAAAAAGAAAAGCAAATACAAAAGCAAGAGCTGAAGAACCAACACACTTACCCGGACGCCATCGGGAGCCGCTTCGGGGCCTTCTGGAATTGGGCCGCCTTCACGGCGGCCTCTTGCCGCCTGGTCGCGGCGGCCGTGTTCCTCGGCTTCTTCGGCTGGCTTCCGAATAGCAACAAGTCGGCTCGGCGCTTCGGCGCGCCGCCTGGTGCATCGGCGTAGCTGAGGAGCTCGTGCCCGCCTTGTCGGAGCCGTGCAGATGGCGCGCCTCGGTCTCCTCTTCATCGTCGTCCGGCCAAGCCTCGACTGTGCCTCCTCTGAAGCCGCCGGCTCCACCTCCGCCACCCGTGGTGTCTTCTTCTTCCATGGCGGTCGCCCCCAAGTTGGGGTCCTCCAGGTCGCTTCTCGAGCGGTCCGGCGCGTATTGGTGACCCGGCTCTAGGGCATCGGCAGCCGACTGAGTCGAGAAGACCTCTATCATTGCCGACTGATCAGACGGCAAAGCAAGAACTCGGACAAGCAAAGAAGAAAATAAATTACAAAACTCACCACGGGCGGCGGGTGTGCCCGGTCGTACGGCTGCTTGCCAAACCGCCAGACCTTCTCCGACAGCTTGCAGTTGGAGAAGAAGTTCACCAGGCGGACCACCCCCACATACGGCAGCTCCCGCGTGCACATCCGGCACGGGTCCTGGTGCCCACTCATGCTGCTGATGATGTGGGGGCGGGCTTGGAGGGGAAGCACTCGGCACGCGACGTAGGCAGCCAGAAAGTCCGAGCCTTGGAGGCCCTCCGACTCCGTCATCACCTCAAGTTGGCTGAGGGCGGCGGTGGAGGCGGCCGATAGGGAACTCAGATTGGAATGCTAGCTGTGGCGCGGTTCAGCAGGAGGGCCGGCTACATAAGCCGGCAGGTTGATGTAGTCCCTTGATGGGTTCACATTCTTGACGTAGAAGTAGGACTTCTGCCACAGCTTGGCCGACCGCAGCAGAGAGATGGGCGGGATGCGGTTCTCGGCACCCGGACGTCGCACCACCACGCAGGCTCCGCACTGGGCCGCCTGGCCCTTGGCGGCGATGCTGAGCTTGAGGTAGAAGCACTCTGCCCAGAGCTCGAGGGTAGGGAGAGTACCAAGATATCCTTCGCAGAAGGTGACGAAGGCAGACAGCAACACCACCGTGTTTGGTGTGTGCTGGTGCGGCTGGACTCCGGTAGAAGTTGAGGAAAGAGCGCAGGAAGCTGCTCGCCGGAAGGTCGAAGCCACGAAGGAAATGGGACCGGAAGACGACATATTTGCCCTCCTCCGGCGCCGGCGAGATTTCCGCTTCGGGGGGGGGGAGGGGGGCACGCACCTTCACATGCGTCTCTGAGGGCAGCCGTCGTGTTTGACGAAGAAAAGAGAGGTGGTCGTCATGGAAGTTGGAGCCGTCCCAGCCGCCGGCCCGTGAGCGCGCCATGGACGAAGGATCTCGTCGGAGGCGCGGCGCGGTGGCAAACGGGCGAGACCGCGGCGGAGCGAGAAAGCCGTGGCAAGGAAAGGCTCGGCGATGGTGGGCTGCGGCAGCGTTTCGGCAAGAGGCACGGGCGTTGCGGTGGCGGAGAGAAGAACGAGAGAAATGGCAAAGGGAGAGGAGGGCGCGCGTGCGTCTGCCGCCCCCCCCTCCCCCTACTTAATTATAGCCCCAGGCGGCGGAGCCAAGGGGGCGGGAACATGGGGGGTCATGGGATTAACTGCGCTGATGACCCACAATTATAGGGGATCTATCGTAGTCCTTTCGATAAGTAAGAGTGTCGAACCCAACGAGGAGCGGAAGGAAATGATAAGCGGTTTTCAGCAAGGTATTCTCTGCAAGCATTTAAATTATAGGTAACAGATAGTTTTGTGATAAGATAATTTGTAACGAGCAACAAGTAACAAAAGTAAATAAAGTGCAGCAAGGTGACACAATCCTGTTTGTAGCAAAGGACAAGCCTGGACAAACTATTATATAAAGAAAGCGCTCCCGAGGACACATGGGAATTATTGTCAAGCTAGTTTTCATCACGTTCATATGATTCGCGTTCGGTACTTTGATAATTTGATATGTGGGTGGACCGGTGCTTGGGTGCTGTCCTTACTTGGACAAGCCTCCCACTTATGATTAACTCCTATTGCAAGCATCCGCAACTACAAAATAAGTATTAAGGTAAACCTAACCATAGCATGAAACATATGGATCCAAATCAGCCCCTTACAAAGCAACGCATAAACTAGGGTTTAAGCTTCTATCACTCTAGCAACCCATCATCTACTTATTACTTCCCAATGCCTTCCTCTAGGCCCAAATAATGGTGAAGTGTCATGTAGTCGACGTTCACATAACACCACTAGAGGAAAGACAACATACATCTCATCAAAATATCGAACGAATACCAAATTCACATGACTACTGTCACGACCGGTTTTTCAATAAAATAATTATTGAGAGACCAATCCCTTTTACGGACCAGCGAAGAAGAATTCCTTCTCACTGGTAGACAATAATCTTGGTCACAGAAGAAAAATACCAGGAGTACTAAATATAACACAAGGTTGAGCAGAGACTGCCCAATAATTTATTACAGACACGCCGATAAAACAATACGGCGGATAGGGTGGCAAACTTCTAACTCACGATAATAACGGTGGTGGAAATATCATCGCGAAGCGAGTGATATGATTCCAGAAGACTACAACTCATCGAGCGTCGGAGTGAGGCTCGAGGAGACATATTGCGGGTGGCGGAAGCGTAAAGAACATAAGTGACCAATATCCGGGATCGCGCAGGACTGACTGGGACTCCTCTAGGCATCGGACGCGCTATCAAACTCTTCATCCAAGAGATCGCCTTCGTCAACATCTGGCCAAATCAACAAGCCAGGTGAGTACTATGAAAGTACTCGCAAGACAGTTCGGACATAAGGTATAACAAATGTAAACATGAAACATATGAACAAGTTAACCAGTGCGATCAGACATAGAGGTAATAAATACTGGGTGCCAAGCGAGGGTCCGAATGACGCCTCGAGCGGAAACTGCAGAATAGTAATGCGGGTGCCAAACGAGTGTCTGAAAGACTCCTCGAGAGGAAAATGCGGAACGTTAATACAGGTGCCAAACGAGTGTCTGAAAGACTCCTCGAGAGGAAAATGCAGAATAGTAATGCGGGTGCCAAACGAGTGCCTGAAAGACTCCTCGAGAGGAAAATGCGGAACGTTAATACAGGTGCCAAACGAGTGTCTGAAAGACTCCTCGAGCGGAAAATGCGGAATAATAATGCGGGTGCCAAACGAGTGTCTGAAAGACTCCTCGAGAGGTAAATGCAGAATAATAATGCCACAGTCGGGCGTCGGGGCGACACCACATAAAGGGCTTATAACAGAAAGTAAAGAAAGTGCATGCCGTAGTCGGACGTCTGAGCGACATCACATAAAGGGCTTATATCGAAAGTGAGAAACGAGTACATGCCACAGTCGGACGTCTGCGCGACGTCACCTAAAGGGCTTATATCACATCTCATTATTACAACAGTTCGGAGACATAAATTATGACAAGCATGAGACACAAATAAAGTTAGTCCATCCACTGGAATAACAATAAATCTGAAATTTTACCACTTGAGTTTGTTCACCGGGGACAAGTTTTTCACACGGATAGATATGGATGTAATGTTTACACTACTGATCATGGATACGATGATTTGGAAAGAATTGACTCTGCAGAGTTTGTACTTAACCACAGCCAACGGATTTCAGTAGTCACGGGGACTAGTTCCGTCTGCGGTGTTTTGGAGGAAACACGTCTAACCAGTACACACCCAATTCAACCATCCGAAGCCAGGGATCACCCTCGGCGACGTTCAAGAAAAACCTTGAGACGGGGAGGCTACAACCTCGCGTAGCATGGGATCAAATTTATATACGCGCGCTCTAAGGGGGTGCCCCCCTCTCGGTCCCAACCGGAAACACCCATGCCCCCTGACCGAATGACTGGCTTTAATCCTGGGCCAAGGTACCATCATCCCGGCCTCTCTGTTTGGTGTGTACACGGAAAGAGGTTACCAACTTACTAAACCGCATCCTGGCAATGAGACATGTGGTAGCACGGAAAGGGGAAGGGACGGTAACACGGCTCCAACCATGTTAACGTCAGAAAAGTCGGATGACGCAAGGCTGGCATGCTACAACAGTACCACCTTGCTGCCCTTCATGTCACCACATGATTAGGCCATCTCTCATCAGAGATCATCGCAACTTTGGAACATGCGGGAAAAGATCGATAACGTGGCTCCAACCACGTTAACGTCGAACAAAGTCGGATGGCGCAAGGCTGGCATGCTACAACAGTACCACCTTGCTGCCCTTCATGTCACCACATGATTAGGCCACCTCTCAACAGAGGTCATCGCAACTTTGGGACAACCGGGTCGTTGCCGTACAAGCAATGAGGTTTTTACCGACACTCATATGCCACGCACAACTCTCACATGCAAAACACCTGTCATATCAAATGTTCAAAACATGCTTGCCTGGCTCGGAGAAGTCGGAGTCTAGCTCGGCGAAGTTCGCGGCTCCGTCACCCCTCCCGGAACCTACGGCAAATCACGAAACGGGCACTAACGTGAAAACCAACACATACACAGAAACTTTTCCAATTATTTTTCAAATAAATCCCATAAAAAACTAGACAAAATTTGAAGATTGTCAGAAAAAGAATCACTCAAAAATACCTTTTTATTAAAAAGTTATAAAGGTTTCTGTCCAGGGACTTATCTGTAATGAAACAGAAAAGTTCCAGGGTTTTAACTGAGAAAACAGAAAACGCTTCGGCTGGGAATGCGCAAGCGCAAAGGAGGAAACGTACTTTGCCCGAAGGCGCCAACAGAAAACGGTTCGCGAATAAAAGAACAGAGGCTGACACGCGGGGTCCACATGTCAGGTTTGAAAAGCTCGCCGGCGCCCGAAGACTGCGGTGGACGCCGGCGTCGAACCACGGCGAGTTAGGACAAACGGAGGGTACCAAGAGCTTCAGCGTCCTCTTCCGCGTCGGTGGGTGGTGGACTCGTCCAACGGGGAGCACCACGTTGACGGCGACACTTTCTCCGGCGGACGGCGGCTCGGGTGAGGATGGGGAACTCCGGTGGAGGGCTGCAAGCTTCAAATTGAAGTGCGGGTCAGAAAGAGGGATGCATGGTGAAGCTACTGGCAAGAGAATGGAGGCGGAGGAGCACACACGGGGGCGAATCAGGCTGGATCCCGTGGCGGGTCGCGGCGGCCGGAATCGAGGAAGGAGACCTCCTCGGGGCTCTTCCAGTGGCTAGGCGTGCTCTAGGGGGAGTGCAGGGCTGGTGGGTGCTCGAGTTGAAGCTCGGGGCCCCTATTTATAGGCAGATCGACGGGATGGCCGTGAACGGTGAATCTCCGGCGAGCGATTACGGCGGAGCAGTGGGTTGGCAGGGGGTTTGAGCGGTCGGGCAGCATCAGTGGATGTTACTGGACTCGATTTGCAGCTAAACGGGGTCGGTCTTGGCGTAATGGCGTCGGTCCACGGTGAGGTGACCGCACGGGCTCAACGGCGGCAGAGAGCGCGCTCCGCGCCCTGCGGTTCACGATGAGAGCGGCAGCGTGTTCGGGGGAGTGGAAGGCCACGCGGCGAGCTCCGGTGGTTTGGGCGGCGCTGGGTGGCGTCGTCGGCGCCGTGTCTCCCGCTGGCGCCCGCAAAGCCGCCGCCGGTGTTGGTCACGGGGTGGCGCACCTTCTGCTGCTCGTCATCGACGCCCGCAAGGTGCCAGGCACTCGTGCGGTGCAGGAACAAGGGGGCGAGGACGAGGAGCAAGGCGACGCGGTGGCACTGGCGAGATCGATGTCCATCTCTGAAGAAAACGACAGTGAGCACTGAACTGAATCTCTGAACTTTCTGAACTTTGACAAAGACAGTGCACTGCAGGTGTTCGACAGAAGGTTTTGGCTATGAGATAAATTTTTCTGGAGCTGTAACTTGGTGAGATGATCACTCAAAGCACCCAGGGGCTGCCTGAATTTACTTGGAATTTTTGGAGAAGGTTTTGTATGAATTTCACCAAATTTGCCAAATCTGGTCCAAACTTGCAGCAGGTGTAAATTTGAAATTTTTGAACTGAAGACTAGTGGATTTTCATGGTTCCAGGTTGAGGGTTCAAAGGACTAGGAGGGGAAAGAAGTTTGGTGGTAAAAGTCCAAACAGAAAATGGAGTTCCTTTGTAAATCTCCAAGTGGTAGAATAGAAGGCAGAATTTTGTTTGAATGAAATTTGAATGGGAATAATCACATGGGGAGGTTCAACTTGCTGGATTAGGTGTAAAACATGATCCAAAGGTGAGGGAAGGATTTGGGGAGAGGATTTGCACAAATGTCATGGTAAGAAGGGAAAGTTGAAAGTGGTAAAGGACTTTCCAAAAGCCATAGTGCAAAATTCAAAAAGATTTTCAGAAGTTATTTTCCCAAATGAAAAACATTTTGTTTTGAGTCCAAATGAAAAGTAAGAAATTCCAAGACCAAAGGCAGATCTTGGGTGAATCCAAACAAAACTTTTGCCATAAGGAAAAATATATGAGAGGGAGAGTTCTCTTAAAGAAAAATTTAAATTGCTCCCCTCAAGTCAAATAGAAATCTTTTTTTTTTGAAAAATCCAAATAAAAACTTGGGTGTCACAACTCCTAATAGCAAGACTTCTCCCATGTCCTCGGGAACAAACGTAACTACTCACAAAGCATGTTCATGTTCATAATCAGAGGAGTATTAATATGCATAAAGGATCTGAACATATGATCTTCCACCAAATAAACCAACTAGCATCAACTACAAGGAGTAATCAACACCACTAGCAACCTATAGGTACCAATCCCAGACTTGAAGACAAGAATTGGATACAAGAGATGAACTAGGGTTTGAGAGGAGAGGGTGCTGGTGAAGATGTTGATGAAGATTGGCCCTCTCCCGATGAGAGGAGCGTTGGTGATGACGATGGCGATGATTTCCCCCTCCCGGAGGGAAGTGTCCCCGGCAGAACAGCTCTGCCGGAGCCCTAGATTGGTACCGCCAAGGTTCCGCCTCGTGGCGGCGGAGTCTCGTCCCGAAAGCTTGCTTGTGATTTTTTCTCGGACGAAAGACTTCATATAGCAGAAGATGGGCACTGGAGGGCCAACAGGGGGCCCACGAGGCACGGGGGTGCGCCCGGGGGGTAGGGCGCCCCCACCCTCGTGGCCAGGGTGTGGGCCCCCTCTGGCATTTCTTCCGCTCAGTATTTTTTATTATTTCCAAAAACAACTTCCGTGGAGTTTCAGGACTTCTGTAGTTGTGCAGAATAGGTCTCTAATATTTGCTCCTTTTCCAGCCCAGAATTCCAGCTGTCGGCATTCTCCCTCGTTATGTAAACCTTGTAAAATAAGAGAGAATAGGCATAAGTATTGTGACATAATGTGTGATAACAGCCCATAATGCAATAAATATCGATATAAAAGCATGATGCAAAATGGACGTATCAACTCCCCCAAGCTTAGACCTGGCTTGTCCTCAAGCGGAAGCCGATAACGATAAATATGTCCACATGTTTAGAGGTAGAGGTGTCGATAAAATAAAATACGGACATGAGAGCATCATGGTTAATCTTATAACAGCAACATATATGGATATTGTCATATGATTTCTTATGCTCAAGTAATAATCTATTCACAATGCAAAATGAATCAAAAACTTTATTGAGAACTAACAAACTATAATCTCAGTCGTTGAAGCAATTGCAATTTATCATAACATCAGAAAGAGTCTATGTCAGAGCTTTTTAGCAAGTCCACATACTCAACTATCATTTAGTCTTTCACAATTGCTAACACTCACGCAATACTTGTGGTTACGGAGTTTTAATCGGACACAGAGAAAGATAGGGGCTTATAGTTTCGCCTCCCAACCTCTTACCTCAAGGGTAATGTCAACAATAATAGTTCATGCTAACCTACATCCAATTAGATATATATATATCAGGATCTTTCCAACATCCTATGCTTGCCAAAGGATAAAATGTAAAAAGGAAAGGTGAAGATCACCATGACTCTTGCATAAGGTAGAAGATAATAATAAAAGATAGGCCCTTCGCAGAGGGAAGCAGAGGTTGCCATGCGCTTTCAGGGTTGGATGCACAAAATCTTAATGCGAAAGAACGTCACTTTATATTTCCACTTGTGATATAGACCTTTATTATGCAGTCCGTCGCTTTTATTTCTTCCACATCACTAGATCGTATAAAGCTTATTTCCTCCACACCAATCAATCATACATATTTAGAGAGCAATTTTTATTGCTTGCACCGATGACAACTTACTTGAAGGATCTTACTCAATCCATAGGTAGATATGGTGGACTCTCATGGCAAAACTGGTTTAAAGGTATTTGGAAGCACAAGTAGTATCTCTACTTGGTGCAAAGAATTTAGCTAGCATGAGGGGGAAAGGGAAGCTCAACATGTTGGATGATCCATGACAATATACTTTATCTCAGATATAAGAAAACATAACCCATTACGTTGTCTTCCTTGTCCAACTTTAACTCTTTAGCATGTCATATTTTAATGAGTGCTCCCAATCATAAAAGACGTCCAAGATAGTATATTTATATATGAAACCTCTCTTTCTTTATTACTTCCTATTAATTGCAACGATGACCAAAACTATGTTTGTCAACTCTCAACAACTTTTAATCATCATACTCTTTCTATGTGAAGTCATTACTCTCCATAAGATCAATATGATCTCTTTGTTTCTTTTTATAATTTTTCTCTTTTCTTTATTTCCCTCAAGATCATAGCAAGATAATCAAGCCCTCGACTCAACACTAATCTTTATTATATAACTCACGGACTCGATTACATAAAGGGATCATAAGGCAAAACTCAAAACTAAATTATACCATAAACTTTATTCTATTTTATCAAGATACTACTAAAAGGATCGAACTAAGAAAAACGGTAAAGATAGAGATGTGATGGTGATACGATACCGGGGCACCTCCCCCAAGCTTGGCAGTTGCCAAGGGGAGTGCCCATACCCATTTGATTATGTCTCGTTTTTCGGGGATGGTGATGTGATATTCTTGGCGATGATGCCCCTCAGGATACGATTCTCCTCCTCGAGCTTATTGACTTGCTGCTTGAGGTCCATTATTTCCTTTCGAAGCTTTCCTGTAACGGCCAAAGCTCCTTGCACCCAAGGGTGTTGCATAGCTACGGGGGAACAAGTGACACTCTTCTTCATATTTTCATAAGAAAGAAATCTAACATTGGAAGGGATAACCGAGTTTGGAATAGCCGAGGTCTGTAGTTCCCCCACTGTGAATCCAGCTCGGAAGCGAGAAGTGACTTCTTGATCCTCCTCCATGGCATCTATCCTCTTCAAATCAGCCTCCATCTCTTCCTCCGTTGCTGGCCCAAAGTGGTCAGCATTGCTGTTTGTCCTTGATCTCGATGCCGGATGAGACACCCGGCTCTCCCTGACTGACTCTTGAGAAGACATCTTGCTCTAATCTGTAGCAGCAACAGCTCAAAACACAAATAGAGGATAATTGCGTGATACGGGAGTCAAAACCTTCGGGAGATTATATAATGAATTTTTTTACCGACCAAAATACGTATCGTGCAAGAAAACGGAGTCCGGAGAGCGCACGAGGTGCCCACGAGGCAGGGGGCGCGCCCAGGGAGGTAGGGCGCGCCCTCCACCCTCGTGGAGCCCTCGTGACCTTCCCTGACTGCTTCTTATTTTTCTATTTTTCTAAATATTCCAAAACGGAGAAAAATGCCATTAGAACTGTTTTGGAGTCGGTTTACTTACCGTACCACATACCTATTCCTTTTCGGAGTCTGAAACGTTTCGGAAAGTGTCCCTTATGTATTCCTCCGGGGTTACGGTTTCAATAACATTGGTTTCAACATTTATGGGATTACCTAAGATATAATGTTTGATTCTTTGACCGTTCACCACCTTCGGATTTGTGCCCTCGAAGTTGTTGATTTTTATGGCACCAGAACGACAGACCTCCTCGATAACGTAAGGACCTTCCCATTTAGAGAGAAGTTTTCCTGCAAAAAATCTTGAACGAGAGTTGTATAATAATACATAATAACCCACATTAAACTCACGCTTTTGTTTCCTTTTGTCATGCCATCTTTTAACTTTTTCTTTAAACAATTTGGCGTTTTCATAGGCTTGGGTTCTCCATTCATCAAGTGAGCTAATGTCAAATAACCTCTTCTCACCGGCAAGTTTGATATCATAATTGAGCTCTTTAATAGCCCAATAAGCCTTATGTTCTAGTTCGAGAGGCAAGTGACATGCTTTTCCATAAACCATTTTATACGGAGACATACCCATAGGATTTTTATATGTAGTTCTATAGGCCCATAATGCATCATCAAGTTTCTTGGACCAATTCTTTCTAGATCTATTAACAGTCTTTTGCAAAATTAATTTGAGTTCTCTATTACTCAATTCTACTTGACCACTAGACTGTGGATGATAAGGAGATGCAATTCTATGATTAACATCATACTTAGCAAGCATTTTATGGAAAGCACCATGAATAAAATGTGAACCACCATCAGTCATTAAATATCTAGGGACTCCAAACCTTGGAAAAATAACTTCTTTAAGCAACTTAATAGAGGTGTTATGATCAGCACTACTAGTTGCAATAGCTTCTACCCACTTAGTAACATAATCAACAACAACTAAAATATGTGTATATCCATTAGAGGCAGGGAAGGGTCCCATATAATCAAAGCCCCAAACATCAAATGGTTCGATAACAAGTGAATAATTCATAGGCATTTCTTGACGTCTACTAATATTACCAATTCTTTGACATTCATCACAAGATAGGACAAACTTACGAGCATCCTTGAAGAGAGTAGGCCAATAAAAACCGGATTGCAATACCTTATGTGCAGTTCTATCTCCAGCGTGGTGTCCTCCATAAGCCTCGGAGTGACACTTGCGTAGGATCTGTTCCTGTTCATGCTCAGGTACACAACGTCTAATAACACCATCTACTCCTTCTTTATAAAGATGTGGGTCATCCCAAAAGTAATGTCTCAAATCATAGAAAAACTTTTTCTTTTGCTGGTATGTGAAACTAGGTGGTATAAATTTAGCAACAATGTAATTAGCATAATCCGCATACCATGGAGCAGTATGAGCAGCATTTATGACATTTAATTGTTCATCAGGAAAGCTACCATCAATAGGTAGTGGGTCATCAAGCACGTTTCCTAACCTAGACAAGTTATCTGCGACGGGGTTCTCAGATCCCTTTCTATCAATAATATGCAAATCAAATTCTTGTAGCAAGAGAACCCATCTAATAAGTGTAGGTTTAGCATCTTTATTTTCCATAAGATATTTAATAGCAGCATGATCAGTGTGAATAGTTACTTTAGAATCAACAATATAAGGTCTGAACTTATCACAAGCAAATACAACTACTAAGAACTCTTTTTCAGTAGTAGCATAATTTCTCTGGGCATTGTCTAGAGTTTTACTAGCATATTGAATAACATTTAATTTCTTATCAACTCTTTGCCCTAGAACAGCACCTACAGCATAATCACTAGCATCACACATAATTTCAAAGGGTAAATTCCAATCAGGTGGCTGCCCAATAGGTGCAGAGATCAATGCTTTCTTAAGTATTTCAAATGCTTCTACACAATCATCATCGAAGACAAACGGTATATCTTTTTGTAATAAATTAGTCAGAGGCCGAGAAATTTTTGAGAAGTCCTTAATGAACCTCCTATAAAATCCGGCGTGACCAAGGAAACTTCTTATACCTTTGATGTCCTTGGGACATGGCATCTTTTCAATAGCATCAACTTTTTTTACTATGTACTGTGAAGCAAAAGCTCCACAGTCTTTTATTTAATATTAAAAGAATAGAGGTCCACCTATATACAAACTAGAAAGGCAGAAAAGAAACTTACCTACTTACCTATGATACAAAATACAACAATCTAAGGAAGTTTATTAACCCAAGCTAAGAAAGCAGGTTTACCACTCTCCCTCACTCTATGGTACAACAAGTTGATATCATGTACAAATTTACCCCTCCACACGCCAAACGAGGCCCTCTCTGATCTGATGATCTTCCCATTCCTAGTAGTCCAAATGCACCAGGCCGCAGTGGGCATAACCTCAAAGAAGAATGATTGCTAAAAATTCTTCTTAGCGTGCAAAAGGCAGGAGGTCACATCCTGTCCGCCCAACCAATCAATCTGGAGATAAGACCAAACCCGTTGACTGAAATTGCAGTTGAAGAAGAGATGGAACCTATCCTCATGCAGATGGGCAGGACAAAGTACACAAATATTATCCTCTTAATCAGTGCTCCAATGTCTCCTGAGAAGGAGGTCTCGAGTGTTTAGGCGATCAAAAAAGAGCAACCAACCAAAAACCTTGATTTTCATCGTGCATGAACTTTTCCAAAGCCAAGCACAAGGCGTAATTGTCGGAAGGTGTGTGTGCATTATGGTGTAAAAGCTCTTAGCAGAGTAACCAGTCTTTGAAGGCCAAGACCACACATCAGGAGCAGTAGCATCTCTTTGCAACATAGTCACCCAAAGAAGGAGGTGATCAAGTTCTGAAGCTGATGCACTCGAGATTGGCAAATGAAACATTGATGTCACATCCACAGAATCCAGGAAATCCATGGCAGAGATCTTGTCATCCTTGACAAAGGAGAATAAGTGAGGCAGCCGGTCCCGAAGTGGTCTGTTTGAATTGTGTAGTATCCAACTGTCAGACCAGAACAAAATAGAATCTCCCTGATTCACAGTGGCTGTAGAGATTGCTCTGTAAGAATCAGCTAGCTTGAAAACGTCCCTCCACCAGGAAGAGCCAGACAACACCGTGCCCTGGGGTACAACACCATCATAATAAGAGTTCAAGATAAGAGAGACCCAAGGGATGTCTTCCTTATTGAAAAACTTATGAAGATGCTTAATGAGTAAGCCTTGGTTCTGAAGGTGCAAGTTAATTATGCCAAGACCACCTTTATCCTTGGGCCTGCAAACCAACTCCCATGCTGCAAGTGACTGTTTGGGTGTGTCCGAATTGCCACGCCAGAGGCATTGTCGTTGAATTCGTTCCAGTTGCTTAATAATGCGAAATTGAATGTCCAATGAACAAAGGAAATAAATGGGCATAGAGGACAACACAGAGGTCAGCAACTGAAGCCGGGAGCCTTGATTCAGCATGGCAGAGCTAGCAGTAAGCCTTCTTTCCATCCTATCAACCAAAGGCAAAAGATCAATAATCCTTGGCTTAGTAGTTCCCATGGGGAGACCTAGGTAAGTGAAAGGAAGCGTCCCCAAAGAGCATCCAAACACAGCCGCAAGCCTAATGGCCTCCTCATTGTCAATGTTAAGGGGCACCATTGTGGATTTATGGAAATTCACTTTGAGGCCAGTTGAGGCATAGAAAACATCCAACATTTCCTTGAGAGTAATGAGCTGGGAGTCCACTGCAGGTACAATTAATATAGTATCATCAACATATTGGATGATTGGAAAATGTGGATCATGGGAGGGAATTGGCAGGGTGAGGACTCCATCAACCAGCATTCTGTTGACAACTGATTGCAGAAGATCGGCAACAATTACAAAGAGCAAAGGAGATAAAGGGTCCCCTTGCCTAACACCGCACTTGCACTGAAAATGTTTGCCTGGCACTCCATTTAACAAAACCGAAGAAGAACCAGAAGATAAGATTTCATTAAACCAAGCTAGCCATTTGACATCAAAGCCCTTCTGCTGCAGGATTAACAATATTGCTTCATGCTCGATCATGTCAAAAGCCTTGGCAAAATCCAGCTTCAAAATCAGTATAGGTCTCCGAGATTGCTTGCACTGATGAATGTACTCAAAGGCCCATGCCAGACAGTCTTGAATGGACCTTGATTTCAGAAACCCATACTGGTTTTTGTGGATACATTTAAGAATCACTAACTGCAGCCTATTAGCAAGCAACTTAGTTAAGAACTTGAGACATGTGTTGGTCAAGGAGATAGGCCTGAAATCCCCTGGACCCTGAGGAGCAATCATTTTAGGTATAAGAGTTATCAGGGAGCCATTAATGCCCTCCAGGCTCAGCGAGCCAGCAGCAAATTGCTCAATCAGATTCAAAAAACATCCTTCTGAATAACAGGCCAGCATTTATTAACAAAAATTCCATTGAACCCATCAGGCCCAGGGGCCCTGTCCATAGGCATTGCCTTCAGGACCTTATCAATTTCAGCTTGTGAAAAGGGCCTCGACACATCATGCAGGCCATCTATGGGCTGGATAAGATCAGCCAAGCAAAATCCCATCCGGATCCCCCTGGACTGGCCCATCCTTGATTTGAAAGAGTGCCAAAGAACTCCCACCATTTGGTCATGATCATGAACAGTAACACCATCATCAGACACCAGACTAGCAATGTTGTTTTTCCTCAGCCTCTCAGATGCCATTGCATGGAAAAAATTTGAATTTTCCTCGCCAACTTTGATGTAACGAATAGTGCAACGCTGCTTCCAGTAAATATACTGCAACCTAAGCAAATCCTCGTGATGGAGCTTAACTATCTTTCTGAAATTGAAGTTTGGGGTGGTGAGAGGCCTGCATTCCTCCAGAGTATCCAAACAAACAATCACTTTAGAGCAGTTCGGAATAACCTTCTTTATCGAGGCAAGATTAATATGCCATCTCTTCAGATCACTCCTAAGACGCTTGAACTTCTTTGAAATAACAGCAGCTGCCGAGCCCACGCAAGCTAAAGGAGCATTCCATGAGGCCGTGACACAGTCCATAAATCCAGGTAAGTCCACCCAGTAATTTTCAAACCGGAAAATTTTTGCTCTAGGGATGGTGGTGTCAATCGATACCAAACACGGGATATGATCAGAACCCGTGCGAGCGAGGGGGTGCACAACTGTGTTAGGGTATAACGAGATCCAAGAACTAGATGTGAAGAACCAGTCCAACTGTTCAAGGAGAGGTTGTTGCTGCATATTTGACCAGGTATAGGCCCTACCCTTCAACGGCAATTCCAATAAACCGAGATGCCCAATAATATCATTGAACAGAAAGATATCGTTTACGTCACCACCAGGTAAATTCCTGTTGTCCAAAGATCTGATGAAGTTGAAGTCACCCAGTAACAACCACTTAGCATCAACAGGTATTTGAAGATGATATAACCATTGAACAAAATCATCACGCAAAGGGCCATCGCATGGGCCATACACAGAAACCGGATTCCAAACTTCAGAATTATGAATTAAAGTAAAGGAAACAACTACAACAAAACGCTGGATTTCTATGAGACAACCAGAGAAAAAAGCTGAATTCCAAACAACTAGAATGCCCCCAGAGGCCCCATGCGAGGGAGCGAACGCAAAATTATCAAATCTTCGCGGGCAAAATTGTCGGATAAACTTGAGATCGAAAGATTCACATTTTGTTTCTTGTAAACAAACAATGGAGCAGTTACTTTCCTCAATCTTAGCACGGACGTCTCGCTGACGTTTCTCAGAGTTTAAACCACGCACATTCCAGCACAGAACCTTCCAATTACGAAAACACGGATTATCCATAAAGAAACTCAAGGGGGTAACCAAACATCTCCACTGCATAACAGAGAAGATAACTGCCAACAGGTTCATACAGGCAAATAGATAATAGGTTTTCAGACTCGGACCCAGTGCTGACAACGCAAAGAACATAAACGGCCCACAGCATAAGACCAGAAGTAACAGAGGAAAGTTCAGACTCCCGACACAAAATAACAAGCTGACAGGCACAGAAATCATAACAAAAAAGGAATGACAGCGCATTCCCGCCCAACTGACATCTTGAAGCTTCACTTATCATCATGATCATTGTGATGGTCCTTCTTCTCAGGACTTGCCGTAAGCTTGTCCTCGGTGAGCTTCTCTGGTGAGATCCCAAGAGATTCTCTAATACGCTGCATGAGACTAATTGGCGTAGGTGGTGGAACTGCCGTGCTGTGCTCCCCCGCCGCAGACGAGTTCTCCTCCTGAGTGACAGAACCATACCTAGGCTTCTTAGCACGAGGTCGCCGGAGAGAAGACGGCTTGTTGGGGATTGCAGAAGTAGGTTTGAAACCCGATTGCTTGGCACAACTGCGGGTCATCCTCCTGGTGGAAAAATCCTCTAGAGAACGAATGAGCTTGGAGCCCTGACGATGGCCACGTTTGTGCTTGCCTAACATGGATGGAGTCCTGGACGTAAACTCAAAGTCATCAAGCCGAACTGGCTCCGCAGAAGAAACCTCAGATAGGTCCAACAGAGTTGCGGGTCCATAAAAAACATCCTGATCAACTGGCTCCGCAGATAGACCCTCAGGTAACTCCCTCTGTGAAGCAACTCTGATCAATAGCATCAACTTTAGCTTTATCAACTTCAATACCTCTTTCAGAAATTTTATGCCCCAAAACAATGCCTTCATTAATCATAAAGTGGCACTTCTCCCAATTCAAGACAAGATTAATTTCTTCACATCTCTGCAAAACTCGACCAAGGTTGCTCAAGCAATCATCAAAAGAGGATCCATAAACGGAGAAATCGTCCATTTAAACCTCACAAATCTTTTCACAAAAGTCAGAGAATATAGCCATCATGCATCTTTGAAAGGTAGCAGGTGCATTACATAAACCAAAAGGCATACGTCTATAAGCAAAAGTACTGAAAGGGCAAGTAAATGTGGTCTTTGCTTGGTCATCAGCTGACATAGGTATTTGAGAGAAACCAGAATAACCATCTAGAAAGCAAAAATGTGTATGTTTGGATAATCTTTCTAGCATTTGATCAATAAAAGGTAAGGGGTAATGATCTTTTTTAGTAGCTTTATTTAATTTGCCGAAATCAATTACCATCCTATAACCTGTAATAATTCTTTGCGGAATCAATTCATCTTTATCATTAAGAACGATAGTAATACCTCCCTTCTTAGGGACACAATGGACAGGACTTACCCACTGACTATCAGCAACGGAATAGATTATACCTGCCTCAAGGAGCTTTAATATTTCCTTTCTTACCACTTCTTTCATTTTAGGATTTAGCCGTCGTTGATGATCAATAACTGGTTTGCCATCTTTCTCCAAATTTATTTTGTGTTGACATAGAGTGGGACTAATGCCCTTAAGATCATCAAGAGTATATCCAATAGCAGCACGGTGCTTCTTCAGAGTTTTCAATAATTTTTCCTCCTCCTTCTCTGAAAGGTTAGCACTAATAATAACAGGATATATCTTCTTTTCATCAAGGTAAGCATATTTAAGAGTATCAGGCAATGGTTTAAGCTCAAACACGGGATCACCCTTGGGTGGAGGAGGATCCCCTAAGATATCAACAGGCAAGTTGTGTTTCAGAATAGGACCCTGTTTAAGAACACTTCATCTATTTCCCTTCTTTCCTTCATAAACATATCATTTTCATGGTCTAGCAAATATTGTTCTAAAGGATCATTAGGAGGTACGGCAATAGAAGCAAGACCAATAATTTCATCTTTACTAGGCAATTCCTCTTCACGGTGTTGTCTATGAAATTTAGAGAAATTAAACTCATGAGACATATCATCGAGACCAATAGTGACAACATCCTTTTCGCAGTCTATCTTAGCATTAACAGTGTTTAAGAAGGGTCTACCAAATATAATGGGACCAAAGCTATCTTGTGGGGAACCAAGAACAAGAAAATCAGCAGGATATTTAGTTTTCCCACACAAGACTTCAACATCTCTAATAATTCCAATTGGTGATATAGTATCTCTATTGGCAAGCTTAATAGTGACATCAATATCTTATAACTCAGCAGGTGCAATATCATGCATAATTTATTTGTATAAGTCAATAGGTATTGCACTAGCACTAGCACCCATATCACATAAGCCATGATAACAATGATCTCCTATTTTAACATAAATAACAGGCATGCCTACCACAGGTCTATGTTTATCTTTAGCACAAGGTTTAGCAATTCTAGCAGTCTCATTACAGAAATAAATAACATGCCCATCAATATTATCAGCCAAGAGATCTTTAACCATAGCAATATTAGGTTCAACTTTAACTTGCTCAGGAGGTGTATAAGTTCTAATATTGCTTTTACGAACCACAGTTGAAGCTTTAGCATGATCCTTTATCCTAACAGGAAAAGGTGGTTTCTCAACATAAGCAGTAGGAACAATAGGATCATTATAAGTGATAGTCTTTTCTTCAACTTTAATAGGTGCAGCTACTTTTACTTCTATGGGAGGATGATATTTAAACCACATCTCCTTAGGGAGATCAACATGAGTAGCAAAAGATTCACAAAAGGAAGCTACTATCTCAGAGTCAAGTCCATATTTAGTGCTAAATTTATGGAAAACATCGGTATCCATAAAAGATTTAACACAATCAAACTTAGGTGTCATACCTGACTCCTTACCTTCGTCGAGATCCCAATCTTCAGAGTTGCGTTTAATTATTTCCAATAAATCCCATTTGAATTCAATAGTCTTCATCATAAAAGAGCCAGCACAAGAAGTATCGAGCATGGTGTGATTGTTATCAGAAAGCCGAGCATAAATTTTTTGAATAATCATTTCTCTTGAGAGCTCATGATTGGGGCATGAATATAACATTGATTTAAGCCTCCCCCAAGCTTGAGCGATGCTTTCTCCTTCGCGAGGCCAAAAATTATATATATAATTACGATCACGATGAACAAGATGCATAGGATAAAACTTCTCATGAAATTCCAATTTCAATCGTTTGTAGTTCCATGACCCCATATCATCACATAGCCTATAACATGTCAATGCATCTCCCTTCAAAGATAAAGGGAAGACCTTCTTCTTGATAACATCATCGGGCATACCTGGAAGCTTAAATAATCCACAAACTTCATCCACATATATTAGGTACTCATCAGGATGTAATGTTCCATCTCCTGCAAAAGGATTAGCTAGCAGTTTTTCTACCATACCCGAAGGAATTTCAAACTAGACATTTTCATTTTCAGTAGGTTCAGTAGGTTGAGGAGCAACTCTTTGCTCTACTGGTCGGGGTAAAGATACCCCGAACAAGCCCCTCAAAGGATTACTTTCCATAGTAACAAGTGACAGTAAATTTCAGCTCACTAAATAAATTTTTCCTTACCAAATTCCACCTACCAAAGGCGCTTCACTCCCCGGCAACGGCGCCAGAAAAGAGTCCTGATGACCCACAAGTGTAGGGGATCTATCATAGTCCTTTCGATAAGTAAGAGTGTCGAAGCCAACGAGGAGCAGAAGGAAATGATAAGCGATTTTCAGCAAGGTATTCTCTGCAAGCACTGAAATTATAGGTAACAGATAGTTTTGTGATAAGATAATTTGTAACGAGCAACAAGTAACAAAAGTAAATAAAGTGCAGCAAGGTGGTCCAATCCTTTTTGTAGAAAAGGAAAAGCCTGGACAAACTCTTATATAAAGAAAAGCGCTCCCGAG
This sequence comes from Triticum aestivum, assembly GCF_018294505.1. Taxonomy (NCBI): domain Eukaryota; kingdom Viridiplantae; phylum Streptophyta; class Magnoliopsida; order Poales; family Poaceae; genus Triticum; species Triticum aestivum. The sequence continues at coordinate 221,419,831 of NC_057814.1, read as the reverse complement.
GACACATGGGAATTATTGTCAAGCTAGTTTTCATCACGTTCATATGAATCGCGTTTGGTACTTTGATAATTTGATATGTGGGTGGACCGGTGCTTGGGTGATGTCCTTACTTGGACAAGCATCCCACTTATGATTAACTCCTATTGCAACCATCCACAACTAGAAAAGAAGTATTAAGGTAAAGCTAACCATAGCATGAAACATATGGATCCAAATCAGCCCCTTACGAAGCAACGCATAAACTAGGGTTTAAGATTCTGTCACTCTAGCAACCCATCATCTACTTATTACTTCCCAATGCCTTCCTCTAGGCCCAAATAATGGTGAAGTGTCATGTAGTCGACGTTCACATAACACCACTAGAGGAAAGACAACATACATCTCATCAAAATATCGAACGAATACCAAATTCACATGACTACTAATAGCAAGACTTCTCCCATGTCCTCAGGAACAAACGTATCTACTCACAAAGCATGTTCATGTTCTTAATCAGAGGAGTATTAATATGCATAAAGGATCTGAACATATGATCTTCCACCAAATAAACCAACTAGCATCAACTACAAGGAGTAATCAACAGTACTAGCAACCTACAGGTACCAATCCCAGAATTGGAGACAAGAATTGGATACAAGAGATGAACTAGGGTTTGAGAGGAGAGGGTGCTGGTAAAGATGTTGATGGAGATTGGCCCTCTCCCGATGAGAGGAGCGTTGGTGATGATGATGGCGATGATTGAAGGAAATATGCCCTAGAGGCAATAATAAAGTATTATATATTTCCTTATATCATGATAAATGTTTATTATTCATGCTAGAATTGTATTAACTGGAAACATAATACATGTGTGAATACATAGACAAATAGAGTGTCACTAGTATGCCTCTACTTGACTAGCTCGTTAATCAAAGATGGTTCTGTTTCCTAGCCATAGACATGAGTTGTCATTTGATTAACGAGATCACCTCATTAGGAGAATGACGTGATTGACTTGACCCATTCCGTTAGCTTAGCACCCGATCGTTTAGTATGTTGCTATTGCTTTCTTCATGACTTATACATGTTCCTATGACTATGAGATTATGCAACTCCCGTTTACCGGAGGAACACTTTGTGTGCTACCAAACGTCACAACGTAAATGGGTGATTATAAAGGTGCTCTACAGGTGTCTCCAAAGGTACTTGTTGGGTTGGCGTATTTCGAGATTAGGATTTGTCACTCCGATTGTCGGAGAGGTATCTCTGGGCCCACTCGGTAATACACATCACAATAAGCCTTGCAAGCATTGTGACTAATGAGTTAGTTGCGGGATGATGTATTACGAACGAGTAAAGAGACTTGCCGGTAACGAGATTGAACTAGGTATCGAGATACCGACGATCGAATCTCGGGCAAGTAACATACCGATGACAAAGGGAACAACGTATGTTGTTATGCGGTCTGACCGATAAAGATCTTCGCAGAATATGTGGGAGCCAATATGGGCATCCAGGTCCCGCTATTGGTTATTGACTGGAGAGGTGTCTCGGTCATGTCTACATAGTTCTCGAACCCGTAGGGTCCGCACGCTTAACGTTACGATGACAGTTTTATTGAGTTTTGATGTACCGAAGGAGTTCGGAGTCCCAGATGAGATCGGGGACATGACGAGGAGTCTCGAAATGGCCGAGACGTAAAGATCGATATATTGGACGACTATATTCGGACTTCGGAAAGGTTCCGAGTGATTGGGGTATTTTTCGAAGTACCGGAGAGTTACGGGAATTCGTATTGGGCCTTAATGGGCCATACGGGAAAGGAGAGGAATAGCCCAAAGGGTGGCCGCACACCTCCCCATGGGCTAGTCCGAATTGGACTAGGGAGGGGGGCGCCCCCTTCCTTCTTTCTCCTTCCCCCTTCCCTTCTCCTACTCCCACAAGGAAAGGAGGAGTCCTACTCCCGGTGGGAGTAGGACTCCCCCCTTTGGCGCGCCTCTCCCCTTGGCCGGCTGCCTCCCCCTTGCTCCTTTATATACGGGGGCAGGGGGCACCCCAGAGACACAATAATTGATCCTTGAGATCTCTTAGCCGTGTGCGGTGCCCCCCTCCACCATATTACACCTCGATAATACCGTTGCGGAGCTTAGGCGAAGCCCTGCGTCGGTGGAACATCATCATCGTCACCACGCCGTCGTGCTGACGAAACTCTCCCTCAACACTCGGCTGGATCGGAGTTCGAGGGACGTCATCGAGCTGAACGTGTGTAGAACTCGGAGGTGCCGTGCGTTCGGTACTTGATCGGTCGGATCGTGAAGACGTACGACTACATCAACCGCGTTGTGATAACGCTTCCGCTATCGGTCTACGAGGGTACGTGGACAACACTCTCCCCTCTCGTTGCTATGCATCACCATGATCTTGCGTGTGCGTAGGAATTTTTTTGAAATTACTACGTTCCCCAACAGTGGTATCAGAGCCTGGTTTTATGCGTTGATGCTATGCACGAGTAGAACACAAGTGAGTTGTGGGCGATATAAGTCATACTGCTTACCAGCATGTCATACTTTGGTTCAGCGGTATTGTGAGATGAAGCGGCCCGGACCGACATTACGCGTACGCTTACGCGAGACTGGTTTCACCGTTCGGAGCACTCGTTGCTTAAAGGTGACTGGCGGGTGTCTGTCTCTCTCACTTTAGTTGAACCGAGTGTGGCTACGCCCGGTCCTTGCGAAGGTTAAAACAGCACCAACTTGACAAACTATCGTTGTGGTTTTGATGCGTAGGTAAGAACGGTTCTTGCTAAGCCCGTAGCAGCCACGTAAAACTTGCAACAACAAAATAGAGGACGTCTAACTTGTTTTTGCAGGGCATGTTGTGATGTGATATGGTCAAGACATGATGTGATATAATTTGTTGTATGAGATGATCATGTTTTGTAACCGAGTTATCGGCAACTGGCAGGAGCCATATGGTTGTCGCTTTATTGTATGAGATGCAATCAACATGTACTAGTTTTACTTTATCACTAAGCGGTAGCGATAGTCGTAAAAGCAATCAGTTGGCGAGACGACAATGATACTACGATGGAGATCAAGGTGTCGCGCCGGTGAAGATGGTGATCATGACGGTGCTTCGGAGATGGAGATCACAAGCACGGTGCATCGGAGATGGAGATCACAAGCACAAGATGATGATGGCCATATCATATCACTTATATTGATTGCATGTGATGTTAATCCTTTATGCATCTTATCTTGCTTTGATTGACGGTAGCATTATAAGATGATCTCTCACTAAAATTTCAAGATAAAAGTGTTCTCCCTGAGTATGCACCGTTGCGAAAGTTCTTCGTGCTGAGACACCACGTGATGATCGGGTGTGATAGGCTCTACGTTCTAATACAACGGGTGCAAAACAATTGCACACGCGGAATACTCAGGTTAAACTTGACGAGCCTAGCATATGCAGATATGGCCTCGGAACACGGAGACGGAAAGGTCGAGCGTGAATCATATAGTAGATATGATCAACATAGTGATGTTCACCATTGAAACTACTCCATCTCACGTGATGATCGGACATGGTTTAGTTGATTTGGATCACGTAATCACTTAGATGATTAGAGGGATATCTATCTAAGTGGGAGTTCTTAAGTAATATGATTAATTGAACTTAAATTTATCATGAACTTAGTCCTGATAGTATTTTGCAAATTATGTTGTAGATCAATAGCTCGCCTTGTTGCTTCCCTGTGTTTATTTTTGATATGTTCCTAGAGAAAAAATATGTTCAAAGATGTTAGTAGCAAAGATGCGGATTGGATCCGTGATCTGAGGATTATCCTCATTGCTGCACAGAAGAATTATGTCCTTGATGCACCGCTAAGTGACAGACCTATTGCAGGAGCAGATGCAGACGTTATGAACGTTTGGCTAGCTCAATATGATGACTACTTGATAGTTTAGTGCACCATGCTTAACGGCTTAGAATCGGGACTTCAAAGACGTTTTGAACGTCATGGACCATATAAGATGTTCCAGGAGTTGAAGTTAATATTTCAAGCAAATACTCGAGTTGAGAGATATGAAGTCTCCAACAAGTTCTATAGCTAAAAGATGGAGGAGAATCGCTCAACTAGTGAGCATGTGCTCAGATTTTCTGGGTACTACAATCGCTTGAATCAAGTGGGAGTTAATCTTCCAGATAAAATAGTGATTGACAGAATTCTCTAGTCACCATCACCAAGTTAGTAGAACTTCATGATGAACTATAGTATGCAAGGGATGACGAAAGTAATTCCCGAGCTCTTCGCGATGCTGAAATCGACGAAGGTAGAAATCAAGAAAAACATCAAGTGTTGATGGTTAACGAGACCACTAGTTTCAAGAAAAGGGCAAAGGGAAGAAGGGGAACTTCAAAAAGAACGGCAAGCAAGTTGCTACTCAAGTGAAGAAGCCCAAGTTTGTACCTAAGCCTGAGACTAAGTGCTTCTACTGCAAAGGGACTGGTCACTGGAGGCGGAACTGCCCCAAGTATTTGGTGGATAAGAAGGATGGCAAAGTGAACAAAGGTATATTGGATATACATGTTATTGATGTGTACTTACAAGTGTTTATAGCAACCCCTCAGTATTTGATACTGGTTTAGTTGCTAAAGAGTAGTAACTCGAAACGGGAGTTGCAGTATAAACAGAGACTAGTAAAAGGCGAGGTGACGATGTGTGTTGGAAGTAGTTCCAAGATTGATATGATCATCATCGCACACTCCCTATACTTTCGGGATTAGTGTTGAAACTAAATAAGTGTTATTTGGTGTTTGCGTTGAGCATGAATATGATTTGATCATGTTTATTGCAATACGGTTATTCATTTAAGTTAGAGAACAATTGTTGTTCTGTTTACATGAATAAAAACCTTCTATGGTCATACACACCAACGAAAATGGTTTGTTGGATCTCGATCGTAGTGATACACATATTCATAATAATGAAGCCAAAAGATGCAAAGTTAATAATGATAGTGCAACTTATTTGTGGCACTGCCGTTTAGGTCATATTGGTGTAAAGCGCATGAAGAAACTCCATACTGATGGGATTTTGGAATCACTTGATTATGAATCACTTGATGCTTGCGAACCGTGCCTCATGGGCAAGATGACTAAAACGCCGTTCTCCGGAACTATGGAGAGAGCAACAGATTTGTTGGAAGTCATACATACAGATGTATGTGGTCCAATGAATATTGAGGCTCGTGGCGGATATCGTTATTTTCTCACCTTCACAGATGATTTGAGCAGATATGGGTATATCTACTTAATGAAACATAAGTCTGAAACATTTGAAAAGTTCATATAATTTCAGAGTGAAGTGGAAAATCATCGTAACAAGAAAAATAAAGTTTCTACGATCTGATCGTAGAGAAGAGTATTTGAGTTACGAGTTTGGCCTTCAGTTAAAACAATGTGAAATAGTTTCACTACTCACGCCACCTGGAACACCACGGTGTAATGGTGTGTCCGAACGTCGTAATCGTACTTTATTAGATATGGTGCGATATATGATGTATCTTACCGATCTACCACTATCGTTTTGGGGTTATGCATTAGAGACAGCTGCATTCACGTTAAATAGGGCACCATCAAAATCCGTTGAGACGACGCCTTATGAACTGAGGTTTAGCAAGAAACCAAAGTTGTCGTTTCTTAAAATTTTGGGGTTGCGATGCTTATGTGAAAAAGTTTCATCCTGATAAGCTCAAAACCCAAATCGGAGAAATGTGTCTTCATAGGATACCCAAAGGAGACAGTTGGGTACACCTTCTATCACAGATCCGAAGGCAAGACATTCGTTGCTAAAGATGGATCCTTTCTAGAGAAGGAGTTTCTCTCGAAAGAAGTGAGTGGGAGGAAAGTAGAACTTGATGAGGTAACTGTACCTGCTCCCTTATTGGAAAGTAGTTCATCACAGAAATCTGTTCCTGTGACTCCTACACCAATTAGTGAGGAAGTTAATGATGATGATCATGTAACTTCAGATCAAGTTACTACCAAACCTCGTAGGTAAACCAGAGTGAGATCCACACCAGAGTGGTACGGTAATCCTGTTCTGGAGGTCATGTTATTTGACCATGACGAACCTACGAACTATGAGGAAGCGATGATGAGCCCAGATTCCGCGAAATGGCTTGAGGCCATGAAATCTGAGATAAGATCCATATATGAGAACAAAGTGTGGACTTTGATTGACTTGCCCAATGATCGGCGAGCCATTGAGATTAAATGGATCTTCAAGAGGAAGACAGACGCTGATAGTAGTGTTACTATCTACAAAGCTAGAATTGTCGCAAAAGGTTTTCGACAAGTTCAAGGTGTTGACTACGATGAGAGAGTTTCTCACTCGTATCTATACTTAAAGTCTGTCTGAATCATGTTAGCAATTGCCGCATTTTATGAAATCTGGCAAATGGATAAACAAAACTACATTCCTTAATGGATTTATTAAAGAAGAGTTGTATATGATGCAACCAGGAGGTTTTGTCAATCCTAAAAGTGCTAACAAAATATGCAAGCTCCAGCGATCCATCTATGGACTGGTGCAAGCATCTCGGAGTTGGAATATACGCTTTGATAAGTTGATCAAAGGATATAGTTTTATACAGACTTGCGGTGAAGCCTGTATTTACAAGAAAGTGAGTGGGAGCACTACAGCATTTCTGATAAGTATATGTGAATGACATATTGTTGATCGGAAATAATGTAGAATTATTCTGCAAAGCATAAAGGAGTGTTTGAAAGGAGTTTTTCAAAGAAAGACCTCGGTGAAGCTGCTTACATATTGAGCATCAAGATCTATAGAGATAGATCAAGACGCTTGATAAGTTTTTCAATGAGTACATACCTTAACAAGATTTTGAAGTGGTTCAAAATAGAACAGTCAAAGAAAGAGTTCTTGCCTGTGTTACAAGGTGTGAAATTGAGTAAGACTCAAAGCCCGACCACGGCAGAAGATAGAAAGAGAATGAAAGTCATTCCCTATGCCTTGGCCATAGGTTCTATAAAGTATGCCATGCTGTGTACCAGATCTATTGTATACCCTACACTGATTTTGGCAAGGGAGTACAATAGTGATCTAGGAGTAGATCACTGGACAGCGGTCAAAATTATCCTTAGTGGAATAAGGATATGTTTCTCGATTATGGAAGTGACAAAAGGTTCGTCGTAAAGGGTTACGTCGATGCAAGTTTTGACACTAATCTAGATGACTCTAAGTCTCGGTCTAGATACATATTGAAAGTGGGAGCAATTAGCTAGAGTAGCTCCGTGCAGAGCATTGTAGACATAGAAATTTGCAAAATACTTACGGATCTGAATGTGACAGACCCGTTGACTAAAATTATCTCACAATCAAAACATGATCACACCTTAGTACTCTTTGGGTGTTAATCACATAGCGATGTGAACTAGATTATTGACTCTAGTAAACCCTTTGAGTGTTGGTCACATAGAGATGTGAACTATGGGTGTTAATCACATGGTGATGTGAATTATTGATGTTAAATCACATGGCGATGTGAACTAGATTATTGACTCTAGTGCAAGTGGGAGACTGAAGGAAATATGCCCTAGAGGCAATAATAAAGTATTATATATTTCCTTATATCATGATAAATGTTTATTATTCATGCTAGAATTGTATTAACCGGAAACATAATACATGTGTGAATACATAGACAAACAGAGTGTCACTAGTATGCCTCTACTTGACTAGCTCGTTAATCAAAGATGGTTATGTTTCCTAGCCATAGACATGAGTTGTCATTTGATTAACGAGATCACCTCATTAGGAGAATGACGTGATTGACTTGACCCATTCCGTTAGCTTAGCACCCGATCGTTTAGTATGTTGCTATTGCTTTCTTCATGACTTATACATGTTCCTATGACTATGAGATTATGCAACTCCCGTTTACCGGAGGAACACTTTGTGTGCTACCAAACGTCACAACGTAAATGGGTGATTATAAAGGTGCTCTACAGGTGTCTCCAAAGGTACTTGTTGGGTTGGCGTATTTCGAGATTAGGATTTGTCACTCCGATTGTCGGAGAGGTATCTCTGGGCCCACTCGGTAATGCACATCACTATAAGCCTTGCAAGCATTGTGACTAATGAGTTAGTTGCGGGATGATGTATTACGGAACGAGTAAAGAGACTTGCCGGTAACGAGATTGAACTAGGTATCGAGATACCGACGATCGAATCTCGGGCAAGTAACATACCGATGACAAAGGGAACAACGTATGTTGTTATGCGGTCTGACCGATAAAGATCTTCGTAGAATATGTGGGAGCCAATATGGGCATCCAGGTCCCGCTATTGGTTATTGACCGGAGAGGTGTCTCGGTCATGTCTACATAGTTCTCGAACCCGTAGGGTCCGCACGCTTAACGTTACGATGACAGTTTTATTGAGTTTTGATGTACCGAAGGAGTTCGGAGTCCCGGATGAGATCGGGGACATGACGAGGAGTCTCGAAATGGCCGAGACGTAAAGATCGATATATTGGACGACTATATTCGGACTTCGGAAAGGTTCCGAGTGATTCGGGTATTTTTCGGAGTACCGGAGAGTTACGGGAATTCGTATTGGGCCTTAATGGGCCATACGGGAAAGGAGAGGAAGACCCCAAAGGGTGGCCGCACCCCTCCCCATGGGCTAGTCCGAATTGGACTAGGGAGGGGGGCGCCCCCTTCCTTCTTTCTCCTTCCCCCTTCCCTTCTCCTACTCCCACAAGGAAAGGAGGAGTCCTACTCCCGGTGGGAGTAGGACTCCCCCCTTTGGCGCGCCTCTCCCCTTGGCCGGCTGCCTCCCCCTTGCTCCTTTATATACGGGGGCAGGGGGCACCCCAGAGACACAACAATTGATCCTTGAGATCTCTTAGCCGCGTGCGGTGCCCCCCTCCACCATATTACACCTCGATAATACCGTTGCGGAGCTTAGGCGAAGCCCTGCATCGGTGGAACATCATCATCGTCACCACGCCGTCGTGCTGACGAAACTCTCCCTCAACACTCGGCTGGATCGGAGTTCGAGGGACGTCATCGAGCTGAACGTGTGTAGAACTCGGAGGTGCGGTGCGTTTGGTACTTGATTGGTCGGATCGTGAAGACGTACGACTACATCAACCGCGTTGTGATAACGCTTCCGCTATCTGTCTACGAGGGTACGTGGACAACACTCTCCCCTCTTGTTGCTATGCATCACCATGATCTTGCGTGTGCGTAGGAATTTTTTTTGAAATTACTACGTTCCCCAACAATGATTTCCCCCTCCCGGAGGGAAGTGTCCCCGGCAGAACAGCTCTGCCGGAGCCCTAGATTGGTGCCGCCAAGGTTCCGCCTCGTGGCGGCGGAGTCTCGTCCCAAAAACTTGCTTGTGATTTTTCTCGGACGAAAGACTTCATATAGCAGAAGATGGGCACCGGAGGGCCAACATGGGGCCCACGAGGCAGGGGGCGCGCCCAGGGGGGTAGGGCGCACCCCCACCCTCGTGGCCAGGGTGTGGGCCCCCTCTGGTATTTCTTCCGCTCGGTATTTTTTATTATTTCCAAAAACAACTTCCGTGGAGTTTCAGGACTTTTGGAGTTGTGCAGAATAGGTCTCTAATATTTGCTCCTTTTCCAGCCCAGAATTCCAGCTGTCGGCATTCTCCCTCCTTATGTAAACCTTGTAAAATAAGAGAGAATAGACATAAGTATTGTGACATAATGTGTGATAACAACCCATAATGCAATAAATATTGATATAAAAGCATGATGCAAAATGGACGTATCATGCGCCCTCCCCCCCACGATCCGATGATTACCATGCCCGTAAAGGCGTGCATTTATTGCCGCAGAAGCCCAACCGTCCGCCTTAGACGCAGCGGATCCGCGCGCGTGCCGAGGCCCTCTAGTGGCGGGCCCCGGCCTGTGGTGACGTCTCATCGCGCGCGTGGGCTGGCAGGCCGGCCTGGCCTGCTGGCGCCGCGTAGCTGACGGGCAACGGGCGGCAAGTCTGACGTCTGGCTAGCGTGCCACCTGACCGCCACCATGACGTTTCGAAATCACAAGGCGGCCTGCCTGGTCGCGGCCGGCTCCTAGCAGTCGGCACTTCGGAAGACGGACGAAGCAAAATCACCAGACCACTCGGAGTAGGAAGCTGCTGAGGCTTCTCGCCTTTCCCAAGCCGTGGCGCCCCACCAACTTCCGGGACTACTGTCGGAGTAAATGACCACGGGTAGCCTCATGTGCTCCCCATGGTATTTCAAGACATCGGGGCCGGCTGCGCCCCTCAAGCCTAAAAAACAAAGAGCCGCCTTCTTTGGGCCGGCTGCTAGAAGGCGGCGGAGCCCAGAGGACGGCCACGAGGTGGGCCGACTCCTAGCAGGCGGCCCTTCACTCCCTCGAGGTCAGCACCTCATTACAACGACGAGACAGGGCGTGGCTACAGTGCTGCCTGCCACCCCGAAATCCATGGCTGAGCATGGCCACAATGCGGCATACTGGGTGGACATCCCTCGCCCGACGTGACACTGTTGCCACGCAGCCCGTGACATCACCCATGGCAGAGAAAGCCATGCTCCCACTATGCGCTGTCGGTACGGCCCGCAGGCGGTGGGCCCTACCTGTCCGTGAGAAGCCAGAGGGCGGCGAGCCCTGACTAGTCGGCGCAGGGGGAGGCCGACTCCTAGCAGGCGGCCCTCGCCCTCCCTCAAAGTCTGTGCGCCATTAATCAGAAGAGACGGGGAATGGCTACAGTGAACGCCCACTAGGCGGCGGCACTGTAGCCATGCTCTCGCCGACAAAGCATGCATCATCACTGGCGCGGCCACAGTACTAGGCAGCCGACAGGACCCGCAAGCGGCGTGTCGGGTATATACCCCGCGGCGTAAACCGGCCGGAAGTATAACCCGACCGGACTTGGCGGTTTATTTGAGATCCTGCTGACACTTGGCGATTCACTGGCGACCCGCCCTGACCTGGCGGTTTACAAGCAACCTGCCTGGACATTATGATTCACTGGTAACCCGGCGGGCGGGACAGACGGTGACAAAGCCCAAGGCCCAGAAGGCCGGTTCATGATTATGGTGGACCGGTTTAAGAGGAAAGGCGTGAGGAATATTTACCTTACAAGGAGTTAAGACCAGGACTTGTATCCGGTTTGTATTAGAGATAGACTAGTCCTAATCCTAATAGGACTCCACATGTAACCCGCCCCTTCAACATATATAAGGAGGGGCAGGGCTCCCCAAAGAGGAGGGAAGAGAAGAGAAGAAACAATCTCTAGGGCTAGACACAAAGAGCTGGTTTACCGGCGACTCCCTCATGAGCATAATGAGACCTAGCCACAAACAACATGTAGGGTTGTTACCGGATGATGTTTCCCGGGGCCCGAAGCTGTCTAAACCCTTGTCTTGTGTGTTGATCTGCCCTGCGTCTCTCGTCTCACTCAACCCCTCTCAAGCTACCACATAGATGCGTTGGCCTCGCGACTAAGTCCTGACACTAAGGACATCTGCCGTGACAAAACCACGACAGTTGGCGCCCACCGTGGGGCTCGCGCACGGTGGTGTTGAGTTCTTGGAGGGAGCTCTTCAGGGACTGAGAAGCTTGCGATTGGACAGATGAAGAAGAGTCGGTGTGGAGCAGTTATCTGGATAACCCGGCGTATAAGATATTGAGATCAAGAAAAATTAGGGTTTCATCCGTGCGCCGCCGCCGTCAGTATTTTTTCGATCGGAGATTGGTTTGTACTACAAGCTGTTGTACGACGCCACCACACCCGTGCATCGCTGCGTCTGTGTGCTGTTGCGATAAAGCAAAGATTCAGGGGCTGCTTGTGATCAGACCAACTGCCATGTGAAAACACCAAAGGGGATTTTCTTTTTCCAAGATAACCATGACCCGGAACAGAGTTGGACACCGAGTCGTTCTCTGACCTCGCGTCAAGTCAACACCTCCGCAACTGCGATTCAACCACGGCCGGCGTGCCGTTCCATAGCAATGGCCTCTGCCGGCGCATCTGGCGTACCCTGACCTCTGTTCTAAAGCCGCCACCCATGTGGGTCATGGCGGTTATACCCACGAGTCGCCTTGGAGCCGCTGGCATGCCTCGGTTCCACGGTCGCCGACGCACTTCACCGGCCTCGCCCGTCGAGCCGCTCGCCTCGGGCCGCCTGGGTCACCTCCGCCGTTGTGGCCATGCGCCTGCCGTTTCAAGCCGCCGCTTGGCCTTCTGCTGCTGCGGCCTGCTCCACAGCCAAGTCACTGATCCGCCTCACCTCCGCGGTGAGCCGCGGCACTGACTTTCTTCTGCGCGGCTTCACTCCCCCTTCCGAGCTGACCCGCTGACGCCTCCAAGACGCGAGGGCCTCGGGTCACCTCCTCCGTGTACCCCGCCGCCTCGCACCTCGGGCCTCCTCACCCTTGAGCCGCCGACGCCGCCGGAGTTCTGGCTGTGCTATGCCCAGCTGCCTCAGCTGCCGTTGTAACCCGCTACTCTGAACCGCCCCTGCAACCGCCTGAAAAGTCCTTCAGGTGCACTAAGCCGGGTTAGCTACAAATTCTTTTAAGTACTGAGACTGAAGAAAAGCGAGCGAGTCTTTTACTGTTATATGGAGAGGTTGGCATCAATGCAAATTTTCCGGTATGGACAAGACGGCTAGAAGAAAAACTCAGCAGGCATGAAACGACTTAAGTACTGTTAGTACTGTCACCTTACGAGAGGAAAGCAAACAAAAGGGATCAAGTCCCCACGCTAATAAGGGCTGAAGGGAACGCACATCATCAGATCAACTGAGCATCTGCTATCTTTTTGGTCCGACAAAAAATTCCAGGACCATTACTCATTACAAAGGTGTTGCAAAAGGATGTGCGTCAATATTATTTTTTGCACTAGCACTCGTCCATGTCATGCTGCTCAACGGAAACATGTGCAAATCGCCGCCCGTGCTACATCAACACGACGCGGCTGACTCGCCCGTTCGTGCGACTTACCGCGCCTGCGGTTAACTCGCCCGTCCGCGCTGGCTTACAACGCCGCCGCCATTTCACCCATGACTGATTTCAGTTTCACCTAGTAATCATCAACTTCATGGCGGGTTATTTCCGGCCTAAACGAATCAGGTGCTATCCATCTAAAGTCTATTTTATTAGCACGTATTATTTTTTGTCAAAGAACAATTACTTTGATCTGTGTATTTTTATATACAGGACAATCATTCACTACAAATATGGTTTATACCATGGGTATGGAGCATGGACTGACAGTATTCCGCTCGGGGATAGTCCGTAACATATTACCCGATGAGTGGACGCGCACAAGCCGCCGTCCGTACGGCCCGGTCTACATCAACTAGCTGGGACTGCGCCTGTGATTGGTTTGCGCGTCCGCACCGGTTTACAACGCCACAGACGACTCGCCCGTCCGCTCTCGCGGCCGGTTCACGCATCCGCGCCGGCTTACAACGAGGAGGACAACTTGCTTGTCCGCACTGGCGTACAGCGCCGTGGCCGACTCATCTATGTTGCCTCTGATGCTGCGGCCGTTTTTACCGTCCGTCTCTCGCGGCCTGGTCTACATCAACACACCGGGCCGCACATGTCTGCATGAGCTGTTTGAGCAAGTCACAGCTTGGGTAGCCCGGTTTTCTTTCAACAAAATGGAGGCAAATTGTCATATACTATCAACCGCCGTCTACACTGGGTGGCTCAATGGGCAGGCGCACAAGTCACCGCCACTATAGTTTGGTTAACTTCAAATCGCCAGTTGGAAGGAACCATTGGCCGAGTTGCTGACACGGCTCATACAGGATCATTTATAACCCGCCGCAGTCACCTCAACCTTCTATGGATTCACATCGTGCTATCAACACCAATGATATACAAGTTATGTCGGTTTATATCACGGTCAAATATGGAGAATCTCAAGCCAACTCCTCGAGTCGCCTTGAGACTCGGGGGCTACAATGATATGATTCAGCTATATGCCGGTTTGAAGTGAAGTCAAGAACCCCAGGACATTGGAGGGAAAGATAACCCGGTCCCGGAGGCTACTACCATATTGATGACAATTTGAAGGCTGTCAGAAAATTTCCGGTTCAAAATAAAGAATGCCGATTTAAAATCCGGTTCAAGGGAAATCTGTTCTCCCACAAAGCTCTGAAGCTCTCAAATCCGGTTTAAGAATTTTCGGTTCAAGAGGAATTAATCTCTCGCAAGTTCGAGCTGAAAGGCCGTCAGAAAATTTTTGGCTGAAAATGAAGGTTTCGGTTTAAAATCCGGTTCAAGGGAAAGATGTCGCCCATAAAACATTGAAGCTCTCAATATCCGGTTCAAAATCCCGGTTCAAGAAGAATTTACCTCTTGCAAAAAGTTAAAGGAAGCCGAAGAGGACCTGTTGCCATGATGCGCGGTTCAACCATGGGTATCCCGCCTTATTGGCCTGTCATATTATTGATCACATGGGGGCTTCTGCTTATAAAGCGGCGTCCGGTTTACCCCTTGATTCAGCTTATCAAAGCTTTCTACAATATCACTTGGGGGCTTGGTCGTATCCGAACCATAGCTACACCTCTTGATCGGCGCAATGCCACAGCATCACTTGGGGGCTTGGTCGTATCCGAACCATAGCTACACCTCTTGATCGGCGCAATGCCACAGCATCACTTGGAGGCTTGGTCGTATCTGAACCATAGCTACACCTCTTGATCGGCGCAATGTCACAGCATCACTTGGGGGCTTGGTCGTACCCGAACCATAGCTACACCTCTTGATCGGCGTAATGCCACAGCATCACTTGGGGGCTTGGTCGTATCCGAACCACAGTCACACCTCTTGATCGGCTCAAAGCCACATCAATTCGGGGCCAAATAGATTGTTGTAAAACAACAGCTCAAACATAGGCACCCACTGAGCACAGCTCACAATGTTGTTTGGAGATTTTTTGCTGCCGAATTTAGGGCATGGCAGCCCGTGAAAAGCCTCGACTACAACGGTTTTATTTGCCATTTTTCTAAGTTTCTCTTTCTTTTGATAAGATTGATGATGTTTTCAAACCGGTGTTTGTCAACCCGGTTAGGCTGTCAACTACAAGTTGTCAGTACATGATCAAGTTATAATCCGGAGACTATCAGCCCAGTCTGGTTTTGACTCAAAGTCACCAGTATGGAATAAACCGGTGTTTATCACAACCCGGAACGGTTTTATCATAAACCGGCACAGTATGAAAGGAGTTATTGTTACTCAAGATTTGGGTTATTACCCTCACTACAAAGTTGGTTAGCCAACTCAATGTCACGGGTATGATATATTTCATATTTGATTATTCTTAAGTGCAGCCTTGGTTCTAAACCCGGGTTATATGTTGGGCATTATGACCCGTCCGGCGTTAAACGGCCAGGACACTTTAAACTTGTTGTATTCAGAAACAGGTTGAATAAAGCATGATTATAAATCACCGGCGTTTATTAACCCGGCCTGGCTTTCGACTATAAGTTGCCAGTATGATGATAATTATCCGGTGTTTATTAAACCGGCTGTTGGAAATATGCCCTAGAGGCAATAATAAAATGGTTATTATTGTATTTCCTTGTTCATGATAATTGTCTATTGTTCATGCTATAATTGTATTAACTGGAAACCGTAATACATGTGTGAATACATAGACCACAACATGTCCCTAGTAAGCCTCTAGTTGACTAGCTCGTTGATCAATAGATGGTTATGGTTTCCTGACCATGGACATTGGATGTCATTGATAACGGGATCACATCATTAGGAGAATGATGTGATGGACAAGACCCAATCCTAAGCATAGCACAAGATCGTGTAGTTCGTTTGCTAAGAGCTTTTCTAGTGTCAAGTATCGTTTCCTTAGACCATGAGATTGTGCAACTCCCGGATACCGTAGGAATGCTTTGGGTGTACCAAACATCACAACGTAACTGGGTGGCTATAAAGTTGCACTACAGGTATCTCCGAAAGTGTCTGTTGGGTTGGCACGAATCGAGACTGGGATTTGTCACTCCGTATGATGGAGAGGTATCTCTGGGCCCACTCGGTAATGCATCATCATAATGAGCTCAATGTGACTAATGAGTTAGCCACGAGATCATGCGTTACAGAGCGAGTAAAGAGACTTGCCGGTAACGAGATTGAACAAGGTATAGGGATACCGACGATCGAATCTCGGGCAAGTAACATACCGATAGACAAAGGGAATTGTATACGGGATTGATTGAATCCCCGACATCGTGGTTCATCCGATGAGATCATCGTGGAACATGTGGGAGCCAACATGGGTATCCAGATCCCGCTGTTGGTTATTGGCTAAAGAACGTGTCGGTCATGTCTGCATGCTTCCCGAACCCGTAGGGTCTACACACTTAAGGTTCGGTGACGCTAGAGTTGTTATGGGAAATAGTATGTGGTTACCAAAGGTTGTTCGGAGTCCCGGATGAGATCCCGGACATGACGAGGAGCTCCGAAATGGTCCGGAGGTGAAGATCGGTATATTGGACGAAGGGTATTGGAGTCCGGAATTGTTCCGGGGGTACCAGGCTATGGCCAGCATGTCCGAAAGGGGTTTCAGAGGCCCCGACAAGCGTTGGGGGGCCTTATGGGCCAAGGGGAAGGGGCAAACCAGCCCACTAAGGGGCTGTGCGCCCCTCCCAACCCCTCTCACGTAACCAGGAGAGGTGGGAGCGCCACCCCTAGGGCAGCCGCCCCTCCCGGCTTGGGGGGCAAGTTTCCTAGGGGGTGGGGGCGCCGAAACCCATCTAGGGTTTCCCCTGGCCGCCGCCTCCTCCTCTAGATCCATCTAGAGGGGTCGGCCCCCTCTCCCCTTCCCCCTATATATAGTGAGGGGGTGGGAGGGCAGCCACACCCTTCCCTTGGCGCAGCCCCCTTCCTCCTCATACATCTCCTCCTCCTCCGTAGTGCTTGGCGAAGCCCTGCCGGAGAACCACGAGCTCCATTGCCACCATGCTGTCGTGCTGCTGGAGTTCTCCCTCAACTTCTCCTATCCCCTTGCTGGATCAACAAGGAGGAGACGTCCCCGGGCTGTACGTGTGTTGAACGCGGAGGCGCCGTCCGTTCGGCGCTAGATCGGATCTTCCGCGATTTGAATCGCCGCGAGTACGACTCCATCAACCGCGTTCTTGTAACGCTTCCGCTTAGCGACCTTCAAGGGTATGTAGATGCACTCCCTCTCTCTCGTTGCTAGCATCTCCTAGATTGATCTTGGTGACACGTAGGAAAATTTTGAATTATTGCTACGTTCCCCAACACCGGCCTGGCTTTGTGACGATAAGTCGCCAGTATATGATGAGAAATTATCCGGTGTTTGTTAAGCCAGCCTGGCTTTGGACTATAAGTCGCCAGTATATATTTGGATTGCGCCATTGGAATCATGCACTTATAAATCATTGGGTTATATTATTCAAATAGCCAACCTTGGCTGAATTTTCATTATGATATTGAATGAATAAGGTTTGCATACCGGATTATATTATCTTGAATAGCCAACATGGCTGGATTTTTATTATGGTTATTAATAACCGGTATTATTGAGGTTTTGAAAGTCGCTTTAGCGCAATGGCTATTATTTTATCAAAGGATATGATTTATTCCACAATGGAAGGAATAGTCCCGAGTCGCTGCAGGCTTATGATCCGGCACTTGGGGGCTACATTATTCAAATTGAGATTATATCAAATATGCAAGTCTCATGTCACTGCAAGCATGCACCATGACACTTGGGGGCTAATGCAAAGTTATTTTTATTGGCCTTATTGAAGACCCGACTCATCACATCATAATGAGCCTTCACTTGGGGGCTATCAATTGCTCCTGTCAACAATTCAAGGTACACAAGTCTTAAAACCATTATATTGAAAGGTCCATTGCTCAGTTGGTAAAGTACAAAGCTCTTAACCTTGTGGACGTGGGTTCAAGCCCCATGATGGGGGTTACATTATATGATGTTCTTTTCAAAGAAGTATAGATAAAGTATCAGCTCAATATTATCTTACTGAGCCGGCCCTTGGGGGCTACACGTTATTGTTCAAATCTACATGATCATATTTATAAATTCCCTGCTCATTATTGCATAATGACCCGGCACTTAGGGGCTACATATATGGAGTATTCAGTTTTTACTAGTGACTGAGATGAACAACACGGATTTCTTCAAAGTGGCAGTAATTATATGGAAACAAGTCTTATGCCATCACTTTGTTCTGCTCAAGACTTGGGGGCTACAGGTAATATGGATATAGGGGAGAAAAATCTTCAAATTCTCAGTTCTGAGCAAACCAGATGACCCAGGGTCGGTAACAATTATGACTCGGTGCCATCCATATTTACAAATAGGCAATTTTGGTAATATTAAACCAGCAAGTTTTACATCTTCAGACCGGCTGAATATCAGATGAGTATTTCAAGACCATATTTCTTAAGCCGGTGCTTTGGAAGCCAACTCAAGTGGATTGTTCTTCACAATATTTTTCTATGAGAAACCAACGTCAGCAATTTGAGTATGAAGCTGGTTATTGACCCGAATTTTCTAGAAGGAGGAATGACAAGGACTTAAGGATGATCAGGTGCCGGTTTACAAGAATTCTTAACCCGGAGCACAACCTGTCAAATTTGTTCTTGTGTTTATTTTGCAGCATAAGTTTACCATGGATAAATCCAAGCTAAACTTGGGGGCTAATGTCGGGTATATACCCCGCGGCGTAAACCGGCCGGAAGTATAACCCGGTCGGACTTGGCGGTTTATTTGAGATCCTGCTGACACTTGGCGATTCACTGGCGACCCGCCCTGACCTGGCGGTTTACAAGCTACCTGCCTGGACATTATGATTCACTGGTAACCCGGTGAGCGGGACAGACGGTGAAAAGGCCCAAGGCCCAGAAGGCCGGTTCATGATTATGGTGGGCCGGTTTAAGAGGAAAGGCGTGAGGAATATTTACCTTACAAGGAGTTAAGACCAGGACTTGTATCCGGTTTGTATTAGAGATAGACTAGTCCTAATCCTAATAGGACTTCACATGTAACCCGCCCCTGCAACATATATAAGGAGGGGCAGGGCTCCCCAAAGAGGAGGGAAGAGAAGAGAAGAAACAATATCTAGGGCTAGACATAAAGAGCCGGTTTACCGGCGACTCCACCATGAGCATAATGAGACCTAGCCACAAACAGCATGTAGGGTTGTTACAGGATGATGTTTCCCGGGGCCCGGAGCTGTCTAAACCCTTGTCTTGTGTGTTGATCCGCCATGCGTCTCTCGTCTCACTCAACCCCTCTCAAGCTACCACATAGATGCGTTGGCCTCGCGACTAAGTCCTGACACTAAGGACATCTGCCGTGACAAAACCATGACACGGCGGGCACAGCCTGTCGGCGAAGTACGAGACAGCCGGCGGGACCCACCAGGCGGCGGGCCCCAGCAGCCAGCGGAGAAGCCGGCGTCCATAGACACTGACAGCCAGGTCCTACACCCGGCCATATTACCATTGTACCCCTGAGGGGTAGGCCTATATAAACCCCCCAGGGCACCCATGCAAAGGGTTCAGCCTCATAGGCACCACACACACATATAGAGAGAGTTAAGCTAGGGCTAGCCTTGTTCTTCTTCCTCCTCTAGAGAAATAGCTCAAGGAGCAAGCTTGTAGCCACCTTGCTTATATAGTGATCATGCGGAGACCCCGTAGAGCAGGAGTAGGGGTGTTATCTCCTAGGAGACCCCCGAACCTGGGTAAGATGCGTCGGCGTACATGTTTACGCCTTATCCCGTTTCCAGGCACCGGCGACGTTCTTTGGACCCCCACCATGATAAGCCATCCTTTGGAATATGTCGCACGACACCCCCGACATTAGGAGAATGATGTGATGGACAAGACCCATCAGTTAGCTTAGCATAAGGATCGTTCAGTTTTATCGCTATTATTTTCTTCATGTCAAATACATATTCCTTCGACTATGAGATTATGCAACTCACGGATACCGGAGGAATGCCTTGTGTGCTATCAAACATCACAACGTAACTGGGTGATTATAAAGATGATCTACAGGTATCTCCAAGGTGTCTATTGAGTTGGCATAGATCGAGATTAGGATTTGTCACTCCGAGTATCGGAGAGGTATCTTTGGGCCCTCTCAGTAATACACATCATAAGTTTGCAAGCAAACGACTAAGGAGTTAGTCACGAGTTGATCTATTACGGAATAACTAAAGAGACTTGCCAGTAACGAGATTGAATTAGGTATGAAGATACCGACGATCGGATCTCGGGCAAGTAACATACCGATAGACAAAGGGAATTACGTATATTGTCATAACGGTTCGATCGATAAAGATCTTCGTAGAATATGTAGGAGCCAATATGTACATCTAGGTTCCTCTATTGGTTATTGAACGGAGAGGTGTCTTGGTCATGTCTACATAGTTCTCGAACCCGTAGGGTCCGCACGCTTAACGTTCATTGACGATATAGTGTTATATGAGTTATATGATTTGGTGACTGAATGTTGTTCCGAGTCCCGGATGAGATCACGGACATGATGAGGAGTCTCGAAATGGTCGAGAGGTAAAGATCGATATATAGGACGATGGTATTTGGACGTACCGGGAAGAAATCAGGTCACCGGAAGGGGTTCCAGGCACCCCCCGGCAAGTTATGGGCTTAATGGGCCAAAGGGAGGGACAAACCAGCCCACTAGGGGGCTGGTGCGCCCTCCACTTGTTTGGACAGCCCTAGGGAAGGAAAAGGGGGAGGGCTATCCCCTCCTACCTTTCCCTCTCATGGGAGAAAGGAAAGCGAGGGGCGCCACCCTCCCCTGCCTTTACCCGTACTCCAAATAAGGAAAGAAGGTGGTGCGGCTTGGCAGGGACCCCAGGTAGGATTCCTCCTACTTGGGCGCCTCCTTTGGCTGCTCCTCCCTCCCACCTATATATATCTGGGAGGGGGCGCCTAGCACACACGAGATCAATTGTTAGCCGTGTGCGGCGCCCCCCTCCACCGTTTACACCCCGGTCATATTTTCGCAGTGCTTAGGCGAAGCCCTGCGGAGATCACCTCACCATCACCGTCACCACACCGTCGTGCTGACGGAACTCATCTACTACCTCGACGTTTTGCTAGATCAAGAAGGCGAGGGATATCACCGAGCTGAATGTGTGCAGAACATGGAGGTGTCGTGCGTTCGGCACTTGATCGGTTGAAGTGCGAAGAAGTTCGACTACATCAACCACGTTGTGAAACGCTTCCGCTTGCGGTCTACGAGGGTACGTAGACACACTCTTCCCCTCGTTTCTATGCATCTCCATGGATAGATCATTGCGTGTGCGTAGAATTTTTTTGTTCTCCATGCAACATTTCCCAACAGTGGCATCCGAGCCAGGTCTATGTTGCGAACCATCATGTCTTTATAAAACATGATATGCACGAGTAGAACACAAAGAGTTGTGGGCGGTGATAGTCATACTGCTTACCACCAACGTCTTATTTTGATTCGGTGGTATTGTGGGATGAAGCGGCCCGAGCCAACCTTACATGTCCACGCACATTAGACCGGTTCTACCGACTGACATGCAACTAGTTTTGCATAAAGGTGGCTGGCGGGTGTCTGTTTCTCCTACTTTAGTTGAATCGAATTTGACTACGGCCGGTCCTTGAAGAAGGTTAAAACAACAAACTTGATGAAACACCATTGTGGTTTTTGCGTAGGTAAGAATGGTTCTTTCTAGAATCCCGTAGCAGCCACGTAAAACTTGCAACAACAAAGTAGAGGACGTCTAACTTGTTTTTGCAGGGCATGTTGTGATGTGATATGGTCAAGACATGATGTGATATATGTTGATGTATGAGATGATCATGTTTTGTAATACCGACAACCGGCAAGAGCCCTAGGGTTGTCTCTTTATTGTATGAAGTGCAAGCACCATGTAATTGCTTTACTTTATCACTATGCGTTAGCGATAGTTGTAGAAGCAATAGTTGGCGTGACGACCTAGATGCAACGACGCAACGATGGAGATCAAGGTGTCAAGCCGGTGGCAATGGAGATCATGCCGATGCTTTGGAGATGGATATCAAAAGCACAAGATGATGATGGCCATATCATGTCACATTTTTTGATTGCATGTGATGTTTATCTTTTATGCATCTTATTTTTCTTAGTACGGCGGTAGCATTATAAGATGATCCCTTCACTAAATTTCAAGGTAAAAGTGCTCTCCCTTAGTATGCACCGTTGCTATAGTTTGTCGTTTTGAGACACCACATGATGATCGGGTGTGATAGACTCTACGTTCACATACAACAGGTGTAAGACAATTTTGCTCATGCAGAATACTTGGGTTAAACTTGACGAGCCTAGCATGTACAGACATGGTCTCGGAACACTAGAGACCGAAAGGTCGAACATGAGTCATACAGTAGATATGATCAACATAGAGATGTTCACCATTGATGAATACCTCATCTCACGTGATAATCGAACATGGGTTAGTTGATTTGGATCATGTATCACTTAAATAACTTAAGGGATGTTAATTTAAGTGGGACTTCATTAGTAATTTGATTAATTGAACTTAAATTTATCATCAACTTAGTCTTAATAGTTTTTGCATATCTATGTTGTAGATCATTAGCTCGCGATATAGCTCCCCTATATTTTTGATATGTTCCTAGAGAAAAATAAGTTGATAGTTGCAATGATGCGGACTGGATCCTTGATCTGAGGATTATCCTCATTGCTGCATAGAAGAATTATGTCCTTGATGCACCGCTAGGTGACAGACCTATTGCAGGAGCAGATGCAGATGTTATGAATGTTTGGCAAGCTCGATATGATGACTACTTAATAGTTTAGTGCTCCATGCTTTACGGCTTAGAACCGGGACTTCAAAAATGTTTTGAATGCCACGGAGCATATGAGATGTTCCAAGAGCTGAAATTGGTATTTCAGACTCATGCCCGTGTTGAGAGGTATGAGACCTCTGACAAGTACTTTGCCTACAAGATGGAGGAGAATAGCTCAACCAGTGAGCATGTGCTCAGAATGTCTGGGTACTACAATCGCTTGAATCAAGTGGGAGTTAATCTTCCAGATAAGATAGTGATTGACAAAGTTCTCCAGTCACTATCACCAAGCTACTAGAACTTTGTGATGAACTATAATATGCAAGGGATGACGACAATGATTCCCGAGCTCTTCAGGATGCTGAAATCGGCGATGGTAGAAATCAAGAAAGATCAGCAAGTGTTGATGGTTAACAAGACCACTAGTTTCAGAAAAAATGGCAAGGGAAAGAGAGGGAACTTCAAGAAGAATGGCAAGCAAGATGCAGCTCCCGGGGAGAAGCCCAAAGCTGGACCCAAGCCTGAAACTGAGTGCTTCTACTGCAAGGGGAATGGTAACTAGAAGCGGAACTGCCCCAAATACTTGGCGGATAAGAAGGATGGCAAAGTGAACAAAGGTATATTTGATATACATGTTATTGATGTGTACCTTACTAGTACTAATTGTTCGGGAACGTAGCATGCAATTTCAAAAAAAATCCTACGCACACGCAAGATCTATCTAGTAGATGCATAGCAACGAGAGGGGGAGAGTGTGTCCATGTACCCTCGTAGACTGAAAGCGGAAGCGTTTGTTAACGCGGTTGATGTAGTCGAACTTCTTCACATTCCGACCGATCAAGCACCGAACATACGTCACCTCCGAGTTCTGCACATGTTCAGCTCGATGACGTCCCTCGAACTCTTTATCCAACAAAGTGTCGAGGGAGAGTTCCATCAGCATGACGGCGTGGCGACAATGACGGTGAAGTAATCCATGTAGGGCTTTGCCTAAGCACTACGTGAATATGATCGGAGGCGTAAACTATGGAGGGGCGGCGCCGCACACGGGTAGGAATCAATGTCGTGTGTTCTAGCGGTGCCCCCACATATATATAGGTGGGAGAGGGAGAGGGGTAGCAAGGGGCACCCCAAGTAGGAGGAATCCTACTTAGGCGCCTCCCACAAGTCGGCCTCCCCCCTTCCATAAGTGTCGGAGGGGGAAGGAAAGAGAGGGGGGAGAGAAGGGAAGGGGGAGGCCGAATCCTCCCTTTTCCTTTATCCCTTCCCCTCCTTATTTCTCCACCTATTCGGCCTATATGGGGGCGCACCAGCCCACTAGGGGCTGGTCTGTCCCGCCCTTGGCCCAATAAGGCCCATATCTTTGCCGGGGGGTGCCCGGAACCCCTTCCGGTGACCCGATA
Organism: Triticum aestivum; assembly: GCF_018294505.1. Lineage (NCBI taxonomy): Eukaryota > Viridiplantae > Streptophyta > Magnoliopsida > Poales > Poaceae > Triticum > Triticum aestivum. The sequence goes on along the minus strand of NC_057814.1, from coordinate 221,395,542 downwards.
CGTACCTGGTACCCTGGAACACTTTCCGGTGTCCGAATACTATCGTCCTATATATGAATCTTTACCTATCGACCATTTTGAGACTCCTCGTCATTTCCGTGATCTCATCGGAGACCCCGAATAACATTCAGTCACCAAATAACATAACTCATACAATACAAAATTGTCATCGAACGTTAAGCATGCGGACCCTACGGGTTCAAGAACTATGTAGACATGACCGAGACACCTCTCCGGTCAATAACCAACGGCGGAACCTGGATGCTCATATTGCTTCCCACATATTCTACGAAGATCTTTATCGGTCGTACCGCAATGACAACATACGTTATTCCCTTTGTCATCGGTATGTTACTTGCCCAAGATTCGATCGTCGATATCTTTATACCTAGTTCAATCTCGTTACCGGCTAGTCTCTTTACTCGTTCTGTAATACATCATCCCACAACTAACTCATTAGTCACATTGCTTGGAAGGCTTATTATGATGTGCATTGCGGAGAGGGCCCAGAGATACCTCTCCGATACTTGGAGTGACAAATCCAAATCTTGATCTATGCCAACCCAGGAAACACCTTCGGAGATACCTGTAGAGCATCTTTATAATCACCGAGATATGTTGTGATGTTTGATAGCACACAAGGTATTCCTCCGGTATCCGGGAGTTGCATAATCTCATAGTCGAAGGAATATGTATTTGACATGAAGAAAGCAATAGCAATAAAACTGAACGATCATAATGCTAAGCTAACAGATGGGTCTTGTCCATCACATCATTTTCCTAATGATGTGATCCCGTTCATCAAATGACAACACATGTCTATGGTTAGGAAACTTAACCATCTTTGATAAACAAGCTAGTCTAGTAGAGGCTTACTAGGGACACAATGTTTTGTCTATGTATCCACACATGTATCAAGTTTCTGGTTAATACAATTGTAGCATGAATAAAAAAATTATCATGATATGACGAAATATAAAATAACAACTTTATTGTTGCCTCTAGGGCATATTTCCTTTAGTCTCCCACTTGCACTAGAGTCAATAATCTAGTTCACATCGCCATGTGATTTAACACCAATAGTTCACTTCTTTATGTGATTAACACCCATACACATCGCCATGTGACCAACACCAAAAGGGTTTACTAGAGTCAATAATCTAGTTCACATTGCCATGTGATTAACATCCAAAGAGTACTAAGGTGTGATCATCTTTTGCTTGTGAGAGAAGTTTAGTCAACGGGTCTGCCACATTGAGATCCGTATGTATTTCGCAAATTTCTATGTCTACAATGCTCTGCATGGAGCTACTCTAGCTAATTGCTCCCACTTTCAATATGTATCCAGATGGAGATTCTGAGTCATCTGGATTAGTGTTAAAGCTTGCATCAACGTAACTCTTTACGACGAACTCTTTATCACCTCCATAACCGACAAACATTTCCTTAGTCATCTTAGGTAACTAAGGATAATTTTGACCACTATCCAGTGATCCACTCCTGGATCACTATCGTACCCCCTTGCCAAACTCATGGCAAGGTACGCAATAGGTCTGGTACACCGCATGGCATACTTCATAGAACCTATGGCGGAGGCATAGGGAATGACTTTCATTCTCTCTCTATCTTCTGCAGTGGTCGGGTTTGAGTCTTACTCAACTTCATACCTTACAATACAGGCTAGAAATCCTTCTTTGACTGATCTATTTTGAACTCCTTCAAAATCTTGCCAAGGTATGTATTTATTGAAAAACTTATCAAGCGTCTTGATCTATCTCTATAGATCTTGATGCCCAATATGTAAGCAGCTTCATCGAGGTCTTTCATTGAAAAATTCTTATTCAAGTATCCTTTTATGCTATCCAGAAATTCTATATCATTTCCAATCATCAATATGCCATCCACATATAATATCAGAAATGCTGCAGAGCTCCCACTCACTTTCTTGTAAATACAGGCTTCACCATAAGTCTTTATAAAACCATATGCTTTGATCACCTTATCAAAGTATATATTCCAGCTTTGAGATGCTTGCACCAGTCCATAGATGGATCGCTGGAGTTTGCACACTTTGTTAGCACCTTTAAGATCGACAAAACCTTTGGTTGCATCATATACAACTCTTCTTTATGAAATCCATTAAGGAATGCAGTTTTGACATCCATTTGCCAGATTTCATAAAATGCGGCAATTGCTAACATGATTCGAACAGACTTAAGCATCGCCACGAGTGAGAGAATCTCATCGTAGTCAACACCTTGAACTTGTCAAAAACATTTTGCCACAATTTGAGCTTTGTAGATAGTAACACTACCATCATCGTCCGTCTTCCTCTTCAAGATCCATTTATTCTCAATGGCTTGCCGATCATCGGGCAAGTCCACCAAAGTCCACACTTTGTTCTCATACATGGATCCTATCTCAGATTTCATGGCCTCAAGCCATTTTGCGGAATCTGAGCTCATCATCGCTTCCTGATAATTCGTAGGTTTGTCATGGTCTAGTAACATGACTTCCAGAACAGGATTACCGTACCACTCTGGTGTGGATCATGCTCTAGTTGACCTACGAGGTTTGGTAGTAACTTGATCTGAAGTTTCATGATCATTATCATTAGCTTCCTCTCTAGTTGGTGTAGGCATCACGAGAACGTTTTTCTATGATGAGCTACTATCCAATTCAAGAGAAGGTACAATTACCTCATCAAGTTCTACATTCCTCCCACTCAATTCTTTCGAGAGAAACTCCTTCTCTAGAAAGGATCCATTCTTAGCAACAAATATCTTGCCTTCGGATCTGTGATAGAAGGTGTACCCAACAGTTTCTTTTTGGGTATCCTATGAAGACGCACTTCTCCAATTTGGGTTCGAGCTTATCAGGCTGAAGCTTTTTCACATAAGCATCACAACCCCAAAATTTAAGAAATGACAGCTTATGTTTCTTGCCAAACCATAGTTCATACGGTGTCGTCTCAACGGATTTAGATGGTGCCCTATTTAACGTGAATGCAGTTGTCTCTAATGCATAACCCCAAAATGATAGCGGTAAATCGGTAAGAGACATCATAGATCGCACCATATCTAATAAAGTACGGTTACAATGTTTAGACACACCATTACGCAGTGGTGTTCCAGGTGGCGTGAGTTGTGAAACTATTCCACATTGTTTTAAATGAAGGCCAAACTCGTAACTCAAATATTGGCATCCGCGATCAGATAGTAGAAACTTTATTTTCTTGTTACGATGATTCTCCACTTCACTCTGAAATTCTTTGAACTTTTCAAATATTTCAGACTTGTGTTTCATCAAGTAGATATACCCATATCTGCTCAAATCATCTGTGAAAGTCAGAAAATAACGATACCTGCTGCGAGCCTCAACACTCCTCGGACCACATACATCGGTATGTATTATTTCCAATAAGTCAGTGGTTCACTCCATTGTTCCGGAGAACGGAGTTTTAGTCATACTGCCCATGAGGCATGGTTTGCAAGCATCAAATGATGCATAATCAAGTGATTCCAAAAGTCCATTTGCATGGAGTTTCTTCATGTGCTTTACACCAATATGACCAAAACGGAAGTGCCGCAAGTATGTTGAACTATCATTATCAACTTTGCATCTTTTGGCATCAATATTATGAATATGTGTATTACTATGATCGAGATTCAATAAACAATTTACATAGGGTGTTGTCGGTGTACAAAAGTAGGGGCCTTTCTGTACCCCTTTACTTGTGCACGGGCAGTCGTAGCCACACCTGCGGCCATGCTTGGTGGGGCAGAGGAAGGAAAGCTACGAGACTGCCAAGATAGCACTCAAGCCAAAGGCATGAAGAGCAAAGGGGCAAGATGGACTTCCCCCGGCAACACCCTTGCCGGGGCGGCCTACATAGCCCCAGCAAGAGCCTTTCCGGGGCGACTTGCCCAACACCAGCAAGGCCGCCACCCTTGAGCCTGAGAGTTCTGACACCATCGACAACGTCGGCACCTGCGTGGTGGCATGCAGATCTTCGTGAAGGACCAAAGGCCTGTGAGTCTACATAAGAACCAGAAGACGAAGACCCCCGGCAAGATCCTTGCCGGGGACGGCAGCGAGACCCCGGCAAGACCCTTGCCGGGGGAATCTGCGGGGCCGCGGCCAGACGCGCACCTGCCAAAGCTCCGCTGCCCCGCGGCCGTCCCGACGCGGCAACCAGCCCGCCAACTAGGCAAGCGCCTGCGTGGCAGCATGCAACTTCTAGGCCAACTAGTCGAGCACCTGCGTGGTGGCATGCAGATCTTCGTGAAGGCCCTGTCACCGCACCAGCACAGCGACCAGCCAGCCAGCATGGCGCTGCATGCCTTGTCAGTTTGGACGCGCGTCGAAGCAAGGCAAGGCGGCGACGGACGGGACGAGCTCTGTTGCCATCCCCGATAAAGCAAGAGGGCACGTTGGTGGCGCATTAAATGCGCTTGTCCTACGATGTCAGGTGATAAACTTGTACACTGTAGATACTTTCCACCTCCTGTGTGCCACTGTGGCGACCCCTTTGACATATAGAAGGAGGCCCGAGGCATACTGTGGAAGGATTCGGACTTTTTGGACTGGGAACGCATAGTAGCTAGTCCAAGAAGTGAAGAACACAAGATAGACACAGACAAGCAGGACTAGGGTTTTACGCATCATTTTCGGCTCGAACCTGGGTAAAAATCCACTCGCGCTGATCACTAGACCTGCTCTTTGCACAACTCGTCACCCCCGCCAACCATAGGACGGTCCTCGGGATCCCATAGGTGTCATTTTCCCTAACATCTTTGGCGTGCCTGGTAGTGGGAGAGGCTGTGGAAATCTGGTCTAGAAGTTAGCGCATTGACTCCTTCATCGCGATGGCTCCAAAGAAGAAGAAGGCCCTAGCAGTCGGCTCATCTGGAGCCGGTCTGTCCGCGCCAGCGCAGGCAAGCGACAGGGCGGACGCTGGCGGCGGAGGAGGTCAAAATCATCCCCATCACTCTGGTGCCATCAGCCAGGCGAGCGGCGTCGTCTGCTGCCGCAACAACCATCCGCGTGGCGACAAAAAAGCTAAGTCACGCAAAACCTTGAGCGATTTCCTTTTTATAGGGTTATTTTCCTCGAAAATTTTGCTCCTTGTATGGAAAACCTGCACGCAAAGGAACCCCTCCGCTATTGGGAACACCCTTGTTCTGTTTCGAGTCCGCTCAATAGTTCAAGCGGCTACACCGAGAATGGCAAGGTGGTTTGCCCGGCAGTAAGCACCCCCGGCAGGCTGCTAAGGATCTGTTCCTCAAAGCGCCGCGGCACGGGTTTACGCGCCGGCAAACCTATCCAACTAAGCGTAGGGTGTGTACGTACAAAGAAAAATCAAGCAAAATACTATGAAGTTATATTACATCAGTGGTTGCCGCAGTTCTAACTTAAGATAAATTTGTCTTGGGCATGAACTCGCAGCGGCAATGAGAAACGGGGTGGCTAGTCCCGGCGCTGGCCTTCCAACCTCTTGACTCTGTCAACACAGCTGATGATGGGCTCGATACGCTCCTCGAGTGCCTTGAGGTCCGCATCCTCCGGCAAACTCTCAAGCGCGTTGGCAAAGTCGATGCTGGGGTTCCAGAACGCTACCTTGGTGAGCACCTTGGTCAGGGCGCCCCGGCAAAGCTTCCGAGCCTCATTGGCTAGATAAGTTTCTCGACTGGAGTGGAGCTGCTCCAGGGCGTCAAGGACGCGCTCGAAGAACAAGGTCAGCCTGGCACTGGGGCTTATGTTCACCTCCTGGGAGTACCTGAAGTCCGGCATGCCCTTGACGGCTAGCTGCGTGGTGAGCCTCTCTGCAACCTCGACGAGGCGGCTGGTCTAGAGCTTCATGCTATCCACATATATAGTCATTGTCGGCAGCGACGACATTCTGCAGCAGCTGCCTCTCGTCCCCGAGGGCTTTGTTCAGGGTCTCCTCACGGGCCCTGACCTCCGAAAGAGTCCCCTCCAATGTGTCCAACATCAGCTTCAGATCATCGATGGAATCGTTGGCCTCGGAGACCAGCTTGGTCTTGTCGGAGATGGTGACCTGGAAACCCGCCAGGGTGTGGGTAGTCATGTCCCTCTCCTTCGTCAGCTTTGAGATCTCCTCCTTTAGCTCCTCCCGCTCCAGCTCCAATTTCTCCACCTTGCCGGCTTGGTCCAGGGCCAGAGCATCAAGTGCATCTTTGTGCTACTGCTCCAGCTCCCGGGTCCGCTGCACGACGAGCTTCTTGATCTCCTCGTCCTTGCCGCGGAGCGTCGCAGCAAGCGCCTGTTCACGAGCAATGAGGTCCTCCTCTTGGGTGTCTAGCAGAGCTTGGCGCTGCCTCTGGTCAGCTTCATCCTTGGCGGCATGTTCCTTTGCCTCCTCTTGGGCCTTCTTGATGTTAGCCTGCTTCAAGAGGAGCTCTCGCTTGCGCTCGTCCAGCTGATCCTGGGTGTCCCTTGGGTCCTGTCGGGCCTCGGCGAACCAGACTTGCGTCTGAGCGACGCGCTCCTGAAAGTCTTCTTCTGCCTTGTCCACGGCCGCCGTCCTGGAGTTCACCTTATCCTGGCGGGCACGGTGGAGCACCTGAAGTTTCTGGAAATTGGCGCTCATGGCCCGGAGGAGTTGCTCCTCTTGGGAACCACCGCTGCTGGCACTCGGTTCATCAACAACCTGGAGCCCGGCGGAAGCGAGGGCCTCATCATCGAAAACCTCCCCTTTGGCTGGCGCTCTGGTGCTTGCCGTCCCCAGGAGGCGGACGAACAGATCATTGCCCACCTTCAAGTACTTGCCTGGGGCGGGGGCTGTAGGGGAGGAAGGTTGGTCATCGGCCACCTCCTCCCCGGCGGGCTCCTTGGCGGCCTCCTCGGCAGTAGCCTTGCCGGCCTCCCCGGCAGGCCCCTTGGCGGCCTCCCCGGCGGCGGACTTGGTGGCTTCCCCGGCAGCGATCTTGGTGGTCTCAGCTTCGGCATCCTTGGCAACCTCCTCGATGACAGCGTCGACGTCCACCTGGTCCGTCGAGGGAGGGTCTGGAAACCAGAAAGGAGAATGAAGCGAGGCCAAAATCAATGTTCAAAACAAAGAAAAGAAAGAACATTGCGTGGCAGAAATAGCAAGGGACGGGAGGCAGGCAGCTTACCCGTGCCGAGCTGATGAGAAGTGGTTCCCTCCCCGCCAATGTTCGTTGCTGGGACGGAGCCACCACCGCCCATGCTTGCCCCCTCTTCCTCCTTGCGCGTGGGCTCGGAGGTAGATGCCCTTGCCGGTGACACCCCTCTGGGTGGCGTGGTCGACGGGGGCGGCGTGTCAGGGGCGGCCCTTAGTGGCTCCTCCTGTTGCCGCTCTCCTCCTGCGAACCCGGCAAGGTCAGCGCCAAGAATACACACCCCAACGCCCGTCGATGGGGAGTGAATAACGGACTCACGCTAGGGGCTGGAGCAGGGGTTGCGCTTAGGGCTGTCGTCCAGGCTGATCACCACCAACACCGGTGTGCGCGGAGCGCTAACCGGGGACTCGTCGCCCGTCGAAGCCTTGGCTCTCTTCGCCGCCCTCTGGGCCAGCGTCTCCATGTCACTATGAAGATAGGATCAAGTCAGGGAAAGATAGCATAGGCGGAGGATCGGGAGATGATGAGGGGCAATGTGCTTACTCGTCCTCCTCCTCTGGCCTCCTCTTCCTCTTCGGGCTAAAGGACCCAAGATTGAAATTGGCCTCCGGGGCGGCGTCCGCGAGGGGAGGAGAAGGGGATGGAGTCCTGGGCCGCTTGGACGAGGAGGAGGCGGCGACCGCAGACTTCTTCGCTGTCGCGGCTTCCGCTGCTGCGGCCGTATGCCTCGTCTGGCGCACGGGCTGCGCCTGGGCCCATTGCCGCTGCGCGGTCTTGCCAGGCCAGACCGGCTTGCCGGAGCTAGCCCGCCGCAGGACGCGTTTCTTCCCTGGGGCCGAGGAGTCATCCCAACCGGTCTCCTCTTCGGCCGACTCCTTGACCGCTCCTTCAACAAGGGGAACCCCAGCGTCGGCACCGCTGGGCTCCCCAGCAGACCCTGTCCACTCGGCAAACTCCTTCTCTTCTGCGGCCACGTCGGCCTCATCCTCCACAGTGCCGAGGCTGCCGGCCTCCTCGGCAAGTACTGCCTCCTCCGCCTTGGCGGCAATGTACTCCAACTCTTCCTCGGTGGTGGGGCGGATAAGCCGTGGCTCGTCATGAACATACCTCTCCAACAAGTTGTCGAAGAATGTCTGCACCAGCTCCGCTTTTGGCTCGACACAGGTCGAATCAAGGTCGTGCGCGTTGAAAACTGGCATCATGGCAATGATGGCGGTCAGGCAAGAGTTGTTGCTCAACGGGACCACCCCCACTGGCAACCCGAACAGGTTGTCAAGCTTGGCAGCCTTGCCGGTCTTCTCGGCCTTGCCGGTCCTCTCGACCTTGCCGACCTCGTCAACCTTGAGCTGGAAAAGCCTTTGACAAAGATGAGCATGCTGCAGCACCGTGAAGTTGTGATTCAGGCCAGGGCTGAGCCTCATGATGTCGGCCGCATTCCTGAAGTCCCAGGCTGGCCTCTCCTTATTGTGCAGTGGGGCAATCCGCGGCAGGTGAAGTCGGCCCCGATCATCTCGAGAGTGAGCCCGGCCGAGGTGACGCGATGGATCCTGGTGATGGCAACCGTGAGCTTCCCATCGTCGGCGTCGAGCTCGCCCAGTCCTTGCTGCGGACCGGCGGCCTTCGACGGACCTGACAGAACTCCTGCGGATCTGTCTCCTCGATCCAGCACCACCGGCCCCGCCAGTTGTCCCACCTCTCCTTCTGGGCACCCTCCGGATACGTGCCCCTGCTCTGGGTCCTCGAGATCCAAGTGATGCAGCCAGAGATGGCACCCCCTGGCTAGATGCGAGGGGTGAAGTAATGGCAGAAGAGCGCCATGCTGGGGTGCACTCCGGTGAAGCCCTCACAAAGGTGAGCAAAGATGGCCATGCACGCCACGGCGTTCGGTGTAAGATCCAGAAGGTGGAAGCCGTAGGTGTGCATGATGTCATTGAAGAAATTTGAGAAAGGGGGCAGAGCCCGCATGAGAAGTAGTCGACAAAGAAAGGATATCGATTTGGACCGGGCTTGGCGAAGGAGGCAGGGACGATGCGCGTGGTGGGATACCCCGTCGTCTCCCTCCCCCACAGGCACCTGAACTTCTCCCTGAGGGTGAGCACGTCTACCATCGGGTGAAGAGGGCGTACTGCGTCCGCAGCTCCACCAACTCGATCTCCGGCGTCTCTTTCCCTCCGGCGTCCTTGGCCGCTCCTTTGCCCTTGCTTGTCTTGGCGCCATTGCGGCTGAAAGGGGGTGGGAGATCAAGGGCAATGGGGGTGCGGCGGCGGTGGGCAGAGGAGAAAGCTCATATTTGAGCAAGAAGAAGAGGGGAACGGCGGTTCCAAGATTGGAAAAGGCGCGGAGGGTAAATGAGCAGCGCCCCTGTGGTTTCCTCTTTTTTAAGGGGAAGACGCGGGCCCCCTCTTCACTATTCACCATGACGTGACGCAAGTGTGCTACAACCGTTCCACGCACGACCCCCACGCCACGCACTCAATGCGGGTCGTGGGGAAGCGCAACTGGCGAAGAAATTACCGCGGTTAAAACTCCGCCACGCGTGCCCGTGCACCGTTCTGGGCCTGGCCCAACAACGCTTCGCGCTTATGTGTGGCCCAGGCCCGGGGGCTCCTGTCGGTGTACAAAAGTAGGGGCCTTCCTATACCCCTTTACTTGTGCACGGGCAGTCGTAGCCACACCTGCGACCGTGCTTGGCGGTGCAGAGGAAGGAAAGGTACGAGACTGCCAAGATAGCACTCAAGCTAGAAGCATGAAGAGCAAAGGGGCAAGATGGACTTCCCCCGGCAACACCCTTGCCGGGGCGGCCTACATAGCCCCGACAAGAGCCTTGCCATGGCGACTTGCCCAACACTAGCAAGGCCGCCACCCTTGAGCCTGAGAGTTCTGACACCATCGACAACGTCGAAACCAGGGCTTAGGGGCGCCTGCGTGGTGGCATGCAGATCTTTGTGAAGGACCAAAGGCCTGCGAGTCTACATAAGAACCAGAAGACGAAGACCCCCGGCAAGATCCTTGCCGGGGATGGCCACGAGACCCCGGCAAGACCCTTGCCAGGGGCATCTGCGGGGCCGCGGCCAGGCCCGCACCTGCCAAAGCTCCGCTGCCTCGTGGCCATCCCGACGCGGCAACTAGCCAGCCAACTAGGCAAGCGCCTGCGTGGCAGCATGCAGCTTCTAGGCCAACTAGTCGAGCACCTGCGTGGTGGCATGCAGATCTTCGTGAAGGCCCTATCACCGCACCAGCACAGCGACCAACCAGCCAGCATGGCGATGCATGCCTCGTCAGTTTGGACGCCTGTCGAATCAAGGCGAGGCGGCGGCGGACGGGACGAGCTCTGTTGCCGTCCCCGATAAAGCAAGAGGGCACGTAGGCGGCATTTTAAATGCGCTTGTCCTACGATATCAGGCGATAAACTTGAACAATGTAGATACTTTCCACCTCCTGCCTGCCACTGTGGTGACCCCTTTGACATATAAAAGGAGGCCCGAGGCGCATTGTGGAAGGATTCAGACTTTTTGTACTGGGCACGCATAGTAGCTAGACCAAGAACTGAAGAACACAAGATAAACATAGATAAGCAGGACTAGGGTTTTACGCATCATTTGCGGCCCGAACCTGGGTAAAAATCCCCTCGCGCTGATCACTAGACCTGCTCTTTGCACAGCTCGTCACCCCCGCCAACCGTAGGAGGCGTCCTCGGTATCCCATGGGTGTCGTTTTCCCCGACAGGTGTATGACCATAGAAGGTTTTATTCATGTAAACAGAACAACAATTATTCTCTTGATTTAAATGAATAACCGTATTGCAATAAACATGATCCAATCATACTCATGCTTAAGGCAAACACCAAATAACATTTATTTAGGTTTAACACTAATCCCGAAGGTAGAGGGAGTATGCGATGGTGATCTTATCAACCTTGGAATCACTTCCAACACACCTTGTCACCTCGCCCTCAACTAGTTTCTGTTCTTTTGTAACTCCTGTTTCGAGTTACTAATCTTAGCAACTGAACAGGTATCAAATACCCAGGCGCTACTATGAACACTAGTGAAATACACATCAATAACATGTATATCAAATATACCTTTGTTATCTTTGCCATCCTTCTTATCCGCCAAGTATTTGGGGCAGCTCCGCTTCCATTAACCATTTCCTTTACAGTAGAAGCACTCAGTTTCAGGCTTGGGTCTAGATTTGGGCTTCTTTATGGGAGTGACAACTTGCTTGCCATTCTTTTTGTAGTTCGCTTTCTTTCCCATGCCCTTTTCTTGAAACTAGTGTTCTTGTTAAACCATCAACATTTGATGCTATTTCTTGATTTCTACCTTCGCCGATTTCAGCATTGCGAAGAGCTTGGGAATCGTTTTCATTATTCCTTGCATATTATAGTTCATCACGAAGTTTTAGTAACTTGGTGATAGTGACTAGCAAACTCTGTCAATCACTACCTTATCTGGAAGATTAACTCCCACTTGATTCAAGCGATTGTAGTACCCAGACATTCTGAGCACATGCTCACTAGCGAAGCTATTCTCCTCCATCTTGTGGGCAAAGTACTTGTCAGAGGTCTCATACCTCTTAACACGGGCATGAGTCTGAAATACCAATTTCAACTCTTGGAACATCTTATATGCTTCGTGGCATTCAAAACATTTGTTTGAAGTCCCGGTTCTAAGCCGTAAAGCATGGTGCACTAAACTATCACGTAGTCATCATACCGATCTTGCCAAACATTCATAACATTGGCATCTGCTCCTGCAATAGGTCTGTCACCTAGCGGTGCATCAAGGACATAATTCTTCTGTGCAGCAATGAGGATAATCCTCAGATCACGGACCCAGTCCGCATCATTGCTACTATCATCTTTCAACTTAGTTTTCTCTAGGGACATATCCAAAATAAAACAGGGAGCTAAAAGCGAGCTATTGATCTACAACATAGATATTTAAATACTATCAGGACTAAGTTCATGATAAATTAAGTTCAATCAATCATATTATTTAAGAACTCCCACTTAGATAGACATTCGTTGAGTCATCTAAATGATCACGTAATCCATATCAACTAAACCATGTCCGATCATCACGTGAGATGGAGTAGTTTTCAATGGTGAACATCTCTATGTTGATCATATCTACTATATGATTCACGTTCGACCTTTCGGTCTCCAGTGTTCCGAGGCATTGGCTGTACATGCTAGGCTCGTCAAGTTTAACCCGAGTATTCCGCACGTGCAAAACTGTCTTGCACCCATTGTATGTGAATGTACAGCTTATCACACCCGATGGTCACGTGGTGTCTCGGCACGACGAACTATTGCAACGGCGCATACTTAGGGAGAACACTTGTACCTTGAAATTTTAGTGAGGGATCATCTTATAATGGCACTGTTGTACTAAGCAAAATAAGATGCATAAAAGATAAACATCACATGCAATCAAAATACGTGACATGATATGGCCATCATCATTTTGTGCCTTTGATCTCCAACTCCAAAGCACCGTCATGATCTCCATCATCACCGGCTTGACACCATGATCTCCATCGCAGTGTCGTGGTCGTCTCGCCAACTATTGCTTCTACAACTATCGCTAATGCATAGTGATAAAGTAAAGTGATTACATGGCGTTTGCATTTCATACAATAAAGAGACAACCATAAGGCTCCTGCCGGTTGCTAGTGAATTTTACAAAACATGATCATCTCATACAATAACGTATATCACATCATGTCTTGACCATATCACATCACAATATGCCCTGTAAAAACAAGTTAGACGTCCTCTACTTTGTTGTTGGAAGTTTTACGTGACTGCTAAGGGCTTCTAGTAAGAACCGTTGTTACCTACGCATCAAAACCACAACGGTGATTTATCAAGTTTGCCGTTTTAACCTTCAACAAGGACCGGCCACAGTCAAATTCGATTCAACTAAATTTGGAGAAACAGACACTCGCCAGCCACCTTTATGCAAAACTAGTTGCATGTCTGTCGGTGGAACCGGTCTCATGAACGTGGTCATGTAAGGTTGGTCTGGGCCACTTCATCCAACAATACCGCCGAATTAAAATAAGACATTGGTGGTAAGCAGTATGATGACCAAAGCCCACAACTCTTTGTGTTCTACTCATGCGTACCATCTACGCATAGACCTGGCTCGGTCGCCACTGTTGGGGAACGTAGCATGCAATTTCAAAAAAATTCCTACGCACACGCAAGATCTATCTAGGAGATGCATAGCAATGAGAGGGGGAGAGTGTGTCCACGTACCCTCGTTGACCGAAAGCGGAAGCGTTTGTTAATGCGGTTGATGTAGTCGAACTTCTTCACGTTCCGACCGATCAAGCACCGAACGTACGGCACCTCCGAGTTCTGCACACGTTTCGCTTGATGACGTCCCTCGAACTCTTGATCCAGCAAAGTGTAGAGGGAGAGTTCCATCAGCACAAGGCATGGTGACAGTGACGGTGAAGTAATCCGCGTAGGGCTTTGCCTAAGCACTATGTGAATATGACCGGAGGCGTAAACTATGGAGGGAGGGCGCCGCACACGGCTAGGAATCAATGTCGTGTGTTCTAGCGGTGCCCCCCCCATATATATAGGTGGGAGAGGGAGAGGGGCAGCAAGGGGCGCCCCAAGTAGGAGTAATCCTACTTGGGCACCTCCCACAAGTCGGCCTCCCCCCTTCCATAAGTGTCGGAGGGGGAAGGAAAGAGAGGGCGGAGAGAAGGGAAGGGGGAGGCCGAATCCTCCCCTTTCCTTTCTCCCCCCTCCTTCCTTCTCCTCCTATTAGGCCTATATAGGGGCGCACCAGCCCACTAGGGGCTGGTCTGTCCCGCCCTTGGCCCAATAAGGCCCATATCTTTGTTGAGGGGTGCTCGGAACCCCTTCTGGTGACCCGATACGTACCCAGTAGCCCAGAACACTTTCCGGTGTACGAATACTATCTTCCTATATATGAATCTTTACCTGTCGGCCATTTAGAGACTCCTCGTCATGTCCATGATCTCATCCGGGACTCCAAACAACATTCGGTAACAAATCACATAGCTCATACAATACCAAATCATCATCAAACGTTAAGCATGCGGACCCTACGGGTTCAAGAACTATGTAGACATGACCGAGACACCTCTCCGGTCAATAACCAACAACGGAACCTGGATGCTCATATTGGTTCCCACATATTCTATGAAGATCTTTATCGGTTGTACCACAATGACAACATACGTTATTCCCTTTGTCATCGGTATGTTACTTGCCTGAGATTCGATCGTCAGTATCTTTATACCTAGTTCAATCTCGTTACTGGCTAGTCTCTTTACTCGTTCCATAATACATCATCCCGCAACTAACTCATTAGTCACATTGCTTGCAAGGCTTATTATGATGTGCATTACTGAGAGGGCCCAACACTACTGCAGGATGCTGCTAACGTGACACTATGATCAGAGACCCTTTGACAAAACTATGTGCGATGCCATAATCGCAAACGGTGGTGTAAAAAAATGTCAAAAAAGGTGCAAAACGTTTGCGATGGAGGATGCATCAAACACGGTTCAGATTTTAGTTGCCTGTGTGATTTAGGGCATACGGTTCAGTTCAATTAACCATTTTTTATGAGGAGGAACAAAAGAAACGGGCAGCCATATGAAGGTGTGTGCGATGTACAGCATACGGTTCACTCGAATGAACTGTTTGTGATTAGGCAACACAAAAGAAATGGTCAGCCAGATGAAGGTGTGTGCGATATACGGCATGCGGTTCACTCGGATGAACTATTTGCGCTGACACAAGAGAACAGAAACGGTTCAACTTAACAAGACGTGTGTGTTGTACGATGGGATTGCATACAGAACAACATACACACACACACACACACATACACTTATAAGGACATGCTTGCATAACCAAATTAAACATCCGCTTACATAGGTGGCTACTACAACCATCACATTTGCACACACCAAAGTAAACTATTACATGCATAATTACATAGGTGGCTACTACACACATGACATTTCTACACACCAATAAAGTAAATTGTATATTACATACATGATTAACTAGCATAAACGATCATCTGATCATCATCTACTTCTTGTGACGCTTGCTCTGCTTGTGGCTCGATCCGGGCTCGTCGATTTGGGTAACGAGGCACTTCCTCATGTCAACGATCCGCCTGTGCATCTCGTAGCATGTGTACACGCTCTTGGCCGCAAACCTGAGATGAGGTTCATCCAGTTGCCACATCCAGGCCCCGTGCCAGGATACGGGACTTGTTCTCTGGGCATCCCGCTTCATCTTTTCGTAGTATGGGTCGATGATGGCCGAGGCGAGTTCGACCAGGGAGTCCTTCTTCGTGCTGCCCCAGACCCTGTAGTGGTCACGGATTTCGACAAGGTTCTTGCAGGCCAAGCCCGTAACACTGAGCGCTTTTACATCGTTGGTGGTATCCACCGTGGCGAACTTGTAGTCAGTGTTGTTGACAAACCTGTTGAAACGGTCGCAAGGCTCTGTGGCCATGTAGTAGTGGTAGATGAGGACATGATGGCGCACGCACAACTGGGCGACGGCAACTTTCCGATCTATGCCGGGACGACCGACGGTGTACTGGAGGTCGATGCCAACCACCTTGTGCTTGTCTCTAGCAAGCAACTGGTCAACGCTGTTGATGTAGTCATCCACCATGGATGGGTCGATGGTGTACACCACTGAGAGATCCGTCTCCCTCGCGTGGGTCTCCACTCTATGCTTGCCGAACTCCATTGGAGCACCACTGGACATCCCCTTTCTATGTGTCGTCGTAGGTGTGCTTGTTGTGTTATGGGGCGCGATCAAAAGGTTGAAGAGACTAAGGTTATAATGGCCGAGGGAATTAAAGGGGAAGCCGGACGGCCAGGAATATCGGTAGGCCCTGATGGCAGTTCTAATTTGTAGCGCGTAACTCCATCGTGCCGCACGTAACTGCATCAAGTGGCAACGCGCGCGGCGCAACCGCATGCATACGGGGCCCCCGACGTGATCATGCGCACGCCCAACCGTTGGAAGAGCGCGCGCGGAGGGACGCGAGCAGAGCGCTCCACGGTCGCCTCAACGGCGAGCAGCCATATATATATGCATATAGCGGTTGAACACGCAAGGAAAAGTTGTCCACAAGCCGAGCGCACCGACGGACGCGAGTAGAGCGCGCCAACGGACACGAGTGGAGCGTGTCGCGGCGCCTAACGGCGGGATAGACCTTCATTCAAGCCAATGAAAATAAGACTGGAACGGACATGTCTGTATTGAGAAAAGGGATCGCACATGTCTGTATTGACTGGAACGAGAATGCAATAGCAAAATAAGAATTAAGGCCACGATGATGTAATCGCAGTGCTGGTTACAGGAGGCAAGAAGAAAGATGGATCCATCAACGTACGACCTCCTCCTCCTCAACTTAGTGCGCCAGCCGGGCCACCGACCGGCGGCTAAGGAGCGGCGGCTTGTGTGGCGAGGTCAAGGTGCTTCTCAACTAGGCATCCAAGGTTCCCAGCCGGCTAAAGAAGGCCAACGTTGTAGCGTCCACACTGGCCTTGTAGATACCTATGTACACGATTCACTCGTACACATGGATGTGTAGGTCGACGGTTTCTTGCAAATGGAGACGCCTCGCGGTGAGCGCGGCCTCCAGGTGGATATTCCTCGTGGCGTCGGCGGGCAGTCGCAGGGCCACCAGTGCTTGAAAGAGGTTCCAACCATTGAGGCTGATTAGGGTGGCAGGCAATGAGGAGCCCGGGCGCGTGGGCTGGAGGAGTACGACGATGTCGTCCACGATCTTCTTGACAACGGTGAACCTGTTGGTGGTGCGAACGATCATCTGGTCCAACTGAGAGTCGTAGCTGGCGTTGACGGCGGCCATCCACCAGCCGGTTGCCAACACCGTATGGAGACGATCCATGGTGCCATGCCGCAGGCCGGCGTCGTGGACCATCTGGCACAGCCGCTATCTGCTCGCGCTCATCCCCACCATGGGTCTGGAGTGGGCACTTTTGCGCTTATTAGTGTAGGTGCTTAGGCAAATGCTTAGGTGCGTACGTTGTGGTAGATGCATTGGAATGGAGGGGCGCCTTTATATGAGTGCAAGCTGCGTTGCATTCACATCGTGCTGCCTCTTTTCCCGGTCCTCCCATTACTTCCCTCATGCATTCACACGATGCTAATTGAAGGAGGATGCATCAGTGGCCGTTCTACATTTTGGGAACCGCTACCCTCTCCCTTGTCTACATTAAAGCCGTATAAGGAACTGCGCCGCCCGCTGTCAAATTGAATAGTACTGCGCCACCCGCTGCACGCCTGGCTGAACACGCCTCCTCGCCTCCATCTATGCTTAATTACTGAATTTTACTAGATCAACAAATGTCAATATTTCTAGTTTGACAAATGGCAACATACCCAATATGACAGATGCAAATCGCACCAAATTGTTATTAAGTGGTTCACACGGGTCATCCAAAAGAATCGTTTGTGTTCAAGAGATGCACAAATCCTGCTCTCACTTTGCATACGGGTGTTCTATCTGAAACCATCATGCTTGTTGGGAGAATCTCTGGTTTGTGAGAAGCATATACCCAAACCTGCCCCAAATGGGACAAAAAATTTACCACGGCATGTTGATGCCGCTCCATGATAGCATGCCAAGTTTCATGAATATCAGACGAGTTTGGGATTTACTAGAATTTAAAAACCAGGTATCTCAATGTTTGCTGCCGAGTGACAGTGGCAGGGTGTTTGACATTCATTCCCATTTCTTGCATGGGACCTAAGCATGCACCTAAGGACGAAGATTTGATATCCCAACCAATTTATATGCACCGGAGCATGTGCATGTAGTTCAAATTTGAATTATGCACATAAATGCATTGAAAACTCACTTAATTCATAATAATGTCCAAACGAACCCCGAAAAATCACAAAAAATAACACAACACTCCTGTTGTTCTATGTTGACACGAGAAAAAATTTGAAAGCAATTAGAGGCAATGGATATCATTTCGTCGCCAAAGTTGGGACGTTCCCTACCGAAACCATCATGCTTGTTGTGAGAAGCTCTGGTTTGTGACAAGCATATACCCAAACCTGCCCCAAATAGGACAAAAAATTTACCACAGCATGTAGATGTCGCTCCATGATAGCATGCCAAGTTTCATGAATTTCAGACGAGTTTTGGATTTACTAGAATTTAAAAACCAGGTATCTCAATGTTTGGGGGCGAGTGACGGTGGCAGGGTGTTTGACATTCATTCTGATTTCTTGCATGGAACCAAAGCATGCACGCAAGGACAAAGATTTGATTTTCCAACCAATTTATATTCACCGGAGCATGTGCATGTAGTTCAAATTTGAATTATGCACATAAATGCATTGAAAACTCACATAATGCATAAAAATGTCCAAAGAAACCCCAAAAAATCACAAAAAATAACACAACACTCATGTTGTTCTATGTTGACACGAGAAAAAATTTGAAAGCAATTAGAGGCAATGGATATCGTTTCGTCCCCAAAGTTGGGGCGTCCCCTACCGAACCATCATGCTTGTTTTGAGAAGCTCTGGTTTGTGAGAAGCATATACCCAAACCTGCCCCAAATAGGACAAAAACTTTACCACGGCATGTTGATGCCGCTCCATGATAGCATGCCAAGTTTCATGAATTTCAGACGAGTTTTGGATTTACTAGAATTTAAAAACCAGGTATCTCAATGTTTGCGGCCGAGTGACGGTGGCAGGGTGTTTGACATTCATTCCCATTTCTTGCATGGGACCTAAACATGCACCCAAGGACAAAGATTTGATTTTTCAACCAATTTATATGCACCGGAGCATGTGCATGTAGTTCAAATTTGAACTATGCACACAAATGCATTGAAAACTCACTTAATGCATAAAAATGTCCAAACTAACTCCAAAAAATCACAAAAAATAACACAACACTCGTGTCGTTCTATGTTGACACGAGAAAAAATTTGAAAGCAATTAGAGGCAACGGATATCATTTCGTCGCCAAAGTAGGGGCGTTCCCTACCGAAACCATCATGCTTGTTGTGAGAAGCTCTAGTTTGTGAGAGGCATATACCCAAACCTGCCCCAAATGGGAAAAAACTTTACCACGCCGTGTTGATGCCGCTCCATGATAGCATGCCAAGTTTTATGAATTTCAGACGAGTTTTGGATTTACTAGAATTTAAAACCATGTATCTCAATGTTTCCGGTCGAGTGACGGTGGCACGGTGTATGACATTCATTCCCATTTCTTGCATGGGACCTAAGCATGCACCCAAGGACAAAAGATTTGATTTTTCAACCAATTTATATGCACTGGAGCATGTGCATGTAGTTCAAATTTAAATTATGCACATAAATGCATTGAAAACTCACTTAATGCATAAAAATGTCCAAACGAACCCCGAAAAATCACAAAAAATAACACAACACTCCTGTTGTTCTATGTTGACACGAGAAAATTTTTGAAAGCAATAACAGGCAATCGATATCGTTTCGCCCCCAAAGTTGGGGCGTTCCCTACCGAAACCATCATGCTTGTTGTGAGAAGCTCTGGTTTGTGAGAAGCATATACCCAAACCTGCCCCAAATGGGACAAAAACTTTACCACGCCATGTTGATACCGCTCCATGATAGCATGCCAAGTTTCATGAATTTCAGACAAGTTTTGGATTTACTAGAATTTAAAAACCAGGTATCTCAATGTTTGCGGCCGAGTGACGGTGGCAGGGTGTTTGACATTCATTCCCATTTCTTGCATGGGACCTAAGCATGCACCCAAGGACAAAGATTTGATTTTTCAACCAATTTATATGCACCGGAGTATGTGCATGTAGTTCAAATTTGAATTATGCACATAAATGCATTGAAAACTCACTTAATGCATAAAAATGTCCAAACGAACCCTGAAAAATCACAAAAAATAACACAACACTCCTGTTGTTCTATGTTGACACGAGAAAAAAATTGAAAGCAATAACAGGCAATGGATATCGTTTCGCCCCCAAAGATGGGGCGTTCCTACCGAAACCATCATGCTTGTTGTGAGAAACTCTGGTTTGTGAGAAGCATATACCCAAACCTGCCCCAAATGGGACAAAAACTTTACCACGCCATGTTGATACCGCTCCATGATAGCATGCCAAGTTTCATGAATTTCAGACGAGTTTTGGATTTACTAGAATTTAAAAACCAGGTATCTCAATGTTTGCGGCCGAGTGACGGTGGCAGGGTGTTTGACATTCATCCGATTTCTTTCATGGGACCTAAGCATGCACCCAAGGACAAAGATTTGATTTTTCAACCAATTTATATGCACCGGAGCATGTGCATGTAGTTCAAATTTGAATTATGCACATAAATGCATTGAAAACTCACTTAATGCATAAAAATGTCCAAACGAACTCCGAAAAATCACAAAAAATAACACAACACTCCTGTCGTTCTATGTTGACACGAGAAAAAAATTTGAAAGCAATTAGAGGCAATGGATATCATTTCGTCGCCAAAGTTGGGGCGTTCCCTACCGAAACCATCATGCTTGTTGTGAGAAGCTCTGGTTTGTGAGAAGCATAAACCCAAACCTGCTCCAAATGGGAAAAAACTTTACCACGCCATGTTGATGCCGCTCGATGATAGCATGCCAAGTTTTATGAATTTCAGACGAGTTTTGGATTTACTAGAATTTAAAAACCAGGTATCTCAATGTTTGCGGTCGAGTGGCGGTGGCACGGTGTATGACATTCTTTCCCATTTCCTTCATGGGACCTAAGCATGCACCCGAGGACAAAAGATTTGATTTTTCAACCAATTTATATGCACCGGAGCATGTGCATGTAGTTCAAATTTGAATTATGCACATAAATGCATTGAAAACTCACTTAATGCATAAAAATGTCCAAACGAACCCCGAAACATCACAAAAAATAACACAACACTCTTGTTGTTCTATGTTAACACGAGAAAAATTTGAAAGCAATAACAGGCAATGGATATCGTTTCGCCCTCAAAGTTGGGGCGTTCCCTACCGAAACCATCATGCTTGTTGTGAGAAGCATATACGCAAACCTGCCCCAAATGGGACAAAAACTTTACCATGCCACGTTGATACCGCTCCATGATAGCATGCCAAGTTTCATGAATTTCAGACGAGTTTTGGATTTACTAGAATTTAAAAACCAGGTATCTCAATGTTTGCGGCCCACTGATGGTGGCAGGGTGTTTGACATTCATTCCCATTTTTTGCATGGGACCTAAGCATGCACCCAAGGACAAAAGATTTGATTTTTCAACCAATTTATATGCACCGGAGCATGTGCATGTAGTTTAAATTTGAATTATGCACATAAATGCATTGAAAACTCACTTAATGCATAAAAATGTCCAAACGAACCCTGAATAATTTCAATTCTTTTATGATCACTACAGATAAAAGGTCTAGCAATTCAAACACTGTCCATGGCCGCTGTGACCCCATTATGTAATTCAAATCAAGACAAAAAATCAAGTATGTCCCACACAGTTTATTATAACCAACCGTGTGAGATGGAGCACAAAATATCTTCGGAACGTGTCTGAATAAGGGACCGTGTCTGACGACACTTTGCGCGCCAATTTTTTGGCTGAAGCGATTCGAAATTTTCAGCTTCCGCGGAAATATCTACCTCCCCGCCCCCTCCCCCTTACCAAAAGCCACATTTCCCCTGTTTCCGCCTTCCTTTCCATGTTGAAATCTTCACTCCTTGCTTGCAGCGCCGCCGCCTCCTCGCCGGCGACCCTCCTTCACGCTGCTCGGCCTCGCCTATTCAGGCAGGTAATCCACACCCGACCCCCATCCTCCTCCTCCTTCACATCCCACATGCCCCGACCGCCGGCGCGAGCGCGACACCTTCCACCCAAATCACCGACCCCTCCACCAAATAAGCGGTGACTTAAGCCATGGTGCACGCAGTATAGCCAGGACCTCAAGGAGCATTTGGCAGCGGAGAAGCAAATCGCGACCGCACACGCGGATGAGGTCGCGATGGCTGCCATTCATGCCGACCCCCAGATCTTGGAGGAGCACCTCACCGTCGAGGCCACCGTTGACGCCTCGCGCGCCAAGGCCACGACGCGTTTGGCTACTTTAAACGATAGTTCGTGGTGTTTTCTCGAGGCCACCGTCGGTGCCTTCGACGAAGACTACGAGGTGTTTTCTCAGCGTGCACGTGCTTACCTCATCTCGAGAGCCAACAGGTTGGTGCATGGAGCGGCTCAGGCAACTCACCACTACGACAAGGGCACCCACGATGCGGAGGCCTCGCCCTCTTCCTTGTCCAAGGAACCAATCATCATCGATATCTCCGACAATGAGGAGTAGCTTGTCTTATTAGCTCACTATAAGGACCCATGTTCAGTTTGCTAGCTACTGCCTTTCCTTAACAAATTCTAGTGAATTGTGCTATCTACTTTTACCATGCAATCTTCTGCTATAGTGTATATGTTCTATATGTCATGCAATGTGGTGTTCAATTAACTGCTTGGTTCAATTCTGCAAATGTGATGTTCAATTCTTCAAGGTGCAATATTTCCAAGTTGTTAAGCATGCTTGGTTTGGTTAACTGTCTGATCTTCTATTAGGAGTATGTTATATTGTTCAATTGGTGTTTAGTTAACTGCTTGGTTCATTTGTTGTGGCTTGGTGCACTTGTTGTGGTGTTTAGTTAACTGCTTGGTTCAATTCTGCAATGCGATGTTCAATTGTTGTGCTGCATTCTGTTATTGTATACCATGTGAGGAATAAATCGAATTTGGCTGTATTAAATACATGAGAAACAAATACAATTGCTATATTTCCAAGTTGTTAAGCATGCTTGGTTTGGTTAACTGTCTGATATTCTATTAGGAGTATGTTATATTGTGCAATGTGGTGCTCAGTTAACGTTTGGTTCATTTGTTGTGGTGTTTAGTTAACTGCTTGGTTCAATTCTGCAATGAAATGTTCAATTGTTGTGGCGGCATTCTGTTATTGTATACCATGTGAGGAATAAATCGAATTTGGCTGTACTAAATACAGGAGAAACAAATACAATTGATATATTTCCAAGTTGTTAAGCATGCTTGGTTTGGTTAACTGTGTGATCTTCTATTAGGAGTATGTTATATTGTGAAATGTGGTGCTCAGTTAACGTTTAGTTCATTTGTTGTGGTGTTTAGTTAACTGCTTGGTTCGATTCTGCGATGTGATGTTCAATTGCTGTGGCTGCATTCTGTTATTGTATACCATGTGAGGAATAAATCGAATTTGGCTGCACTTAATACATGAGACACATATACAAGTGCTATATTTCCTAGTTCTTAATCATGTGAGGAATAAATCGAATTTGGTTGCACTTAATACATGAGAAATATATACAAGTACTATATTTCCTAGTTCTTAATCATGCTTGGTTTGGATAAATGGGTTTTCCATGTGGCTTGAATTAATTTGATGAATCTACAATGTGCTTATTTTTCATCAACATATTTTACTGATAGCATGTGAATCCTTACTTAACCTGATGACTAACTACCTTATATGTGTTGTAGGGAAACAATGGGAAGCATACCTTGTCTTTTTGTATTCCTTTGCCCCATTTCAAATATAGAGAAGATATTTATGCACATCCTTGTTTTTAGGCTTCACTAATGATTACCTCTCAAACCACCTCTCTGCTCTGGAGGCGAGGAAAGTTTTCATACAACACCCACGGTTCAATATTGAAGTGTTCCTGAAGAGGTCAAAGGATGGACGGTCAATCATCCACAGGCACTTGCCTAAAGTTGCAAAGACCTTCAACATTAATGAAGGCTCAATATTCGCCTTCCGCTTCAGCAGTTTTCTAGACGAGATGCATCTCTCTATGTACCGTCTATGATGCTAATTTCGAAAGGTTCTAGATGTTGCATGTGAAACTTGCTGCTAGTGCAGTTGTGTAATGGGGTGGCTGAGTGCTGGAGCTATATCATGTTGTACTACGATGTATTTCAATTATGAAATCCTGCTTCCTTAATATGGCAATGTAATATATTATGTGCTTAATATGAATGTCACTTATATTAGTAAATGGATTATTAATAATAGGGCAATTAGCCCGCTAATTGGCCAATTAGCTTGCTAATTGGGTTTTCCTATTGCAAACGGTTAATGAGAAAACACCGTGGGCGATGACCTCAGGCAACGCACACAGTTTCTAGGAATAAACCGTGTTGGATCAATGAACAATCACACACGACATTCTCTTCAAAACTGTTTGCGTTACACCACCTTGCGCAAACGTTTTCCTTGTAGTGACTGTGTGGGATGTATATACGAACGGAAACGTTTAGTGGTGACTGACTGTGTGGGATGTACTTACGACCGGAAATGATTTCGCCCGTATAATTGTATTTTTTTAGCACTACTGTATGTATTTCTGTATTTGAGTGCTCGCCGGTCGCACACGACCTCATTTTGCTGAGCGTGTGTGCCAGGAGGGCATATCCCCAACGGTTTCTGGGTCGTGTGGGAAGGACCCCCCCTATCGCCCACACTCACTTGGCGACGGTTCCTAATGCCGTCGTGGAAAGGGGTTAAAAACCGTTTGTTTAGCACCGACGCGTACAGTGCAGAGATACCTCTCCGATACTCGCAGTGACAAATCCTAATCTCGATCTATGCCCACCCAACAAACACCTTCGGAGATACCTGTAGAGCATCTTTATAATCACCTAGTTACGTTGTGACGTTTAATATCACACAAGGTATTCCTCTGGTATCCGGGAGTTGCATAATCTCATAGTCGAAGGAATATGTATTTGACATGAAGCAATGGCAATAAAACTGAACGATCATAATGCTAAGCTAACGGATGGGTCTTGTCCATCACATCATTCTCCTAATGATGTGATCCCGTTCATCAAATGACAACACATGTCCATGGTTAGGAAACTTACTCATCTTTGATATACGAGCTAGTCTAGTATAGGCTTACTAGGGACACGGTGTTTTGTCTATGTATCTACACATGTATCAAGTTTCCGGTTAATACAATTCTAGCATGAATAATAAACATTTATCATGATATAAGGAAATATAAAATAACAACTTTATTATTGCCTCTATGGCATATTTCCTTCACTAATAGTATCCCCTGGGTATTTGATACCGGTTCAGTTGCTAAGATTAGTAACTTGAAACATGAGTTCGAGAATAAACAAAGACTAGTTAGGCGAGGTGACGATGTGTGTTGGAAGTGATTCCAAGGTTGATACGATCACCATCGCACACTCCCTCTACCTTTGGGATTAGTGTTGAACCTACATAAATGTTATTTGGTGTTTGCGTTGAGCATGAATATGATTTGATCATGTTTATTGCAATAGGATTATTCATTTAAGCTAGAGAATAATTGTTGTTCTGCTTACATGAATAAACCTTCTATGGTCATACACCCAATGTGAATGGTTTATTGAATCTCGATCGTAGTGATACACATATTGATAATATTGATGCCAAAAGATGCAAAGTTGATAATGATAGTACAACATACTTGTGGCACTGCCGTTTAGGTCATATTGGTGTAAAGCGCATGAAGAAACTCCATGCAGATGGTCTTTTGGAATTACTTGATTATGAATCATTTGATACTCGCGAGCCATGCCTCATGGGCAAGATAACTAAAACTCTGTTCTCCGGAACAATGGAGCGAGCTAATGACTTATTGGAAATAATACATACCAATGGATGCGGTCCGATGAGTGTTGAAGCACACGGCGGGTATCGTTATTTTTTTACCTTCATAGATGATTTGAGTAGGTATGGGTATATCTACTTGATGAAACACAAGTCTGAAACATTTGAAAAGTTCAAAGAATTTCAGAGTGAAGTGGGAAATCATCGTAACAAGAAAATAAAGTTTCTACGATCTGATCACGGAGGCGAATATTTGAGTTATGAGTTTGGCCTTCATTTGAAACAATGTGGAATAGTTTCACAACTCACGCCACCTGGAACACCACAGCATAACGGTGTGTCCGAATGTCGTAAGCGTATTTTATTGTATATGGTGCCTTCTATGATGTCTCTTATCGATTTACCCTTATAGTTTTGGGTTTATGCATTATAGACAGCCGCATTCACGTTAAATAGGGCACCGTCTAAATCCATTGAGACGAGACTGTATGAACTGTGGTTTGGCAAGAAACCTAAGCTATCATTTACTAAAGTTTGGGATTGCAACACTTATGTCAAAAAGCTTCCGCCTGATAAGCTCGAACCCAAATAAGAGAAGTGTGTCTTCATAGGATACCCTAAGGAAAAAATTGGGTACACCTTCTACCACAGATCCGAAGGCAAGATCTTTGTTGCCAAGAAAGGAACCTTTATAGAGAAGGAGTTTCTCTCGAAAGAAGTGAGTGGAAGGAAAGTAGAACTTAATGTGGTAATTGTAACTTCTCTCAATTTGGAAAGTAACACATCAGAGAAATCTGTTCCCGTGATGCCTACACCAATTAGAGGAAGTTAATGATGATGATCATGAAACTTCGGATCAAGTTACTACTTGACCTCGTAGGTCGAACAGAGCATGTTCCGCACCAGAGTGGTATGATAATCCTATCCTGAGAGTCATGTTACTAGACCATGACGAACCTACAAACTGTGAAGAAGCTATGATGAGCCCAAATTCCAATAAATTGCTTGAGGCCATGAAATATGAGATAGGATCCATGTATGAGAACAAAGTATGGACTTTGGTGGACTTTCCCGATGATCGGCAAGCCATTGAGAATAAATGGATCTTCAAGAAGAAGACTGACGCTGATGGTAATGTTACTGTCTACAAAGCTCGACTTGTCGCGAAAGGTTTTCGACAAGTTCAAGGAGTTGACTATGATGAGACTTTCTCACCCGTAGCGATGCTTAAGTCTCTCCGAATCATGTTAGCAATTGCCACATTTTATAATTATGAAATCTGACAAATGGACGTCAAAACCGCATTCCTTAATGCATTTCTTAAAGAAGAGTTGTATATGATGCAACCAGAAGGTTTTGTCGATCCTAAAGGTGCTAACAAAGTGTGCAAGCTCCAGCGATCCATATATGGACTGGTGCAAGCATCTCGGAGTTGGAATATATGCTTTGATGAGGTGATCAAAGCATATGGTTTTATACAGACTTATGTTGAAGCCTGTATTTACAAGAAAGTGAGTGGGAGCTTTGTAGCATTTATGATATTATATGTGGATGACATATTATTGATTGGAAATGATATAGAATTTCTCAATAGCATAAAAAAGGATACTTGAATAAGAATTTTTCAGTGAAAGACCTCAGTGAAGCTACTTATATATTGGGCATGAAGATCTATAGGGCTAGATCAAGACGCTTAATAGGACTTTCACAAAGCACATACCTTGACAAGATTTTGAAGAAGTCCAAAATGGATCAGTCAAAGAAAGGGTTCTTGCCTGTGTTGCAAGGTGTGAAGTTGAGTAAGACTCAAAACCCGACCACGGCAGAAGATAGAGAGAGAATGAAAGTCATTCCCTATGCCTCAGCCATAGGTTCTAGAAAGTATGCCATGCTGTGTACCAAACCTGTTGTGTACCTTGCCATGAGTTTTGGCAAGGGGGTACAATAGTGATCCAGGAGTAGATCATTGGACAGCAGTCAAAATTATCCTTAGTTACCTAAGAGGACTAAGGAGATATTTCTCGATTATAGAGGTAATAAAGAGTTCGTCGTAAAGGGTTACGTCGATGCAAGCTTTGACGCTGATTCGGATGACTCCGAGTCTAAATCTAGATACATATTGAAAGTGGGAGCAATTATCTAGAGTAGCTCCACACAGATCTTTGTAGACATAGAAATTTGCAAAAATACATACGAATCTGAATGTGACAAACCCGTTGACTAAACTTCTCTCACAAGCAAAACATGATCCTTCCTTAATACTCTTTGGGTGTTAATTACATGGCGATGTGAACTAGATTATTGACTCTTGTAAACTCTTTGGGTGTTGGTCACATGGCGATGTGAACTTTGGGTGTTAAATCACATGGTGATGTGAACTATATTATTGACTCTAGTGCAAGTGGGAGACTGAAGGAAATATGCCCTTGATGTGAACTAGATTATTGATTCTAGTGCAAGTGGGAGACTGAAGGAAATATGCCCTAGAGGCAATAATAAAGTTGTTATATTATATTATATTTCCTTATTCATGCTAGAATTGTATTGATGGGAAACTTAAATACATGTGTGAATACACAAACAAACACCATGTCCCTAGTGAGCCTCTACTTGACTAGCTCGTTGATCAAAGATGGTTAAGGTTTCCTAACCATTGAGATGAGTTGTCATTTCATAATGGGATCACATCATTAGGAGAATGATTTGATGGACAAGACCCATCTGTTAGCTTACCATAATGATCGTTCAGTTTTATTGCTATTGCTTTCTTCATGTCAAATACATATTCCTTCGACTATGAGATTATGCAACTCCTGGATACTGGAGGATTGCCTTGTGTGCTATCAAACATCACAACGTAACTGGGTGATTATAAAGATGCTCTACAGGTATCTCCGAAGGTGTCCGTTGAGTTGGCATAGATCGAGATTAGGATTTGTCACTTTGAGTATCAGAGAGGTATCTCTGGGCCCTCTCGGTAATACACATCATAAGCTTGCAAGAAAACGACTAAGGAGTTAGTCACGGGGTGATGTATTATGAAATGAATAAAGAGACTGGCCAATAATGAGATTGAACTAGGTATGAAGATACCAACGATCGGATCTCGGGCAAGTAACATACCGATAGACAAAGGGAATTACGTATGTTGTCATAACGGTTCGACCGATAAAGATCTTCGTAGAATATGTAGGAGCCAATATGGGCATCCAGGTTCCGCTATTGGGTATTGACCAAACAGGTGTCCCAGTCATGTCTACATAGTTCTCGAACCCGTAGGGTCCGCAGGCTTAACGTTCGTTGATGATATAGTGTTATATGAGTTATATGATTTGGTGACCCAATGTTGTTCGGAGTCCCGGATGACATCACGGACATGACGATGAGTCTCGAAATGGTCGAGAGGTAAAGATCAATATATAGGACGATGGTATTTGGAGACCGGAAGTGTTTCGGGGCGTACCGGGAAGAAATCAGGTCACCGGAAGTGGTTCCGGGCACCCCCCCCTGCAAGTTATGGGCTTAATGAGCCAAAGGGAGGGATAGACCAGCCCACTAGGGGGCTGGTGCGCCCCTCCACTTGTTTGTTCAGCCCTAGGAAAGGAAAAGGGCGAGGGCTAGCCCCTCCTTCCTTTCGCTCTCATGGGAGAAAGGAAAGGGAGGGGCGCCACCCTCCCCTGCCTTTACCCGTACTCCAAATAAGGAAAGAAGGTGGCGCGGCTTGGGAGGGACCCCAAGTAGGATTCCTCCTACTTGGGCGCCTCCTTTGGCTGCTCCTCCCTCCCTCCCACCTATATATATGTGGGAGGGGGCGCCTAGCACACACCAGATCAATTGTTAACCGTGTGCAGCGCCCCCCTCCACCGTTTACACCCCGGTCATATTTTCGTAGTGCTTAGGCAAAGCCCTGCGGAGATCACTTCACCATCACCGTCACCACACCGGTGTGCTGGTGGAAATCATCTACTACCTTGACGTCTTGCTGGATCAAGAAGGCGAGGGACGTCAACGAGCTGAACGGGTGCAGAACGCGGAGGTGTTGTGCGTTCGGTACTTGATCGGTTTAAGCGCGAAGAAGTTCGACTACATCAACTGCGTTGTGAAATGGTTCCACTGACGGTCAACGGGGGTACGTAGACACACACTTCAACCGATCAAGAAGGCGAGGGATATCACCGAGCTGAATGTGTGCAGAACATGGAGGTGTCGTGCGTTCGGCACTTGATCGGTTGAAGTGCGAAGAAGTTCGACTACATCAACCACGTTGTGAAACGCTTCCGCTTGCGGTCTACGAGGGTACGTAGACACACTCTTCCCCTCGTTTCTATGCATCTCCATGGATAGACCATTGCGTGTGCGTAGATTTTTTTTGTTTTCCATGCAACATTTCCCAACAGTTGTACTCGGTGGCATCAGCGTCAGGCTTGGGGTCTACCAGAGAAGAAGAGGGGGAAGAAACAATAAATACGAAGCAAACAATTGCAAGCATGACATGGTAATACGATGTGCTAGGGATGACCTAATGCAGTGCTACGCATTACAGACGGAGCGAAAAATATCTAGGGATGTTTTCCCGACTCCAGGCATTTATCGGCCAAACGATCCAGAGGGGAAGGGTTCATGTTTGCTATGTTGGGGGCATGTGGCAGGTATGTGGATGGTGTATTCGTATTCGTCTTATTTTTCTGATCATTTTTCATACATAAGTTCTTTTCATCTCACTTACAGTTTATTTTCTATGATTTTTCAAAGTTTAAATAATTTTCTAGATTTTCTGTATTATTACTAATTTGAACATAAATGGATAATTGCTATGTGCACCCAGCAGGGTGCACAAAATGGTGCACACTGTGACTGACAGTGGGTCCCAGTTGACTGCCGAGTCAGCAGTCAACTATGGACTTTGACTAGTCAAGCTGACCCAGGGGGCTCACCTGTCATTGACTACTAGCTAACAGATTTTAATTAAAAAAATTAGTTAACAAGGGACCCACATGTCATACACAGCAAGTTAGTTAATTAGTCAATTAATTTAGCCTAGGTTAATTAGGGGCGGGTCTGAGTAGTCAGTGGCACAGGTGGGGTTAGTCTAATTATTATTATTTTTGTTAGCTATTAAATAGAAACGTCTGGCCCCATGGTCACAGGGACAAGGCCAATCAGAGTGGGGTGTTCGGCTCGCACGGGTGCTCACGGTCGCCGATGGACACAGCCAGGAGCAGGCGGGAACGGCCGGTGCTACCTCTTGATCACTGCGTTGGTTTTCCCTTGAAGAGGAAAGGGTGATGCAGCAAAGTAGCATAAGTATTTCCCTCAGTTTTTTAGAACCAAGGTATCAATCTAGTAGGAGGCCACGCATGAGTCCCTCGCACCTACACAAACAAATAAATCCTCGCAACCAACGCGATAAGGGGTTGTCAATCCCTACACGGTCACTTACGAGAGTGACATCTGATAGATCTGATAAGATAATATTTTTGGTATTTTTATGATAAAGATGCAAAGTAAAATAAAAGGCAATAAAAATAGCTAAGTGTTGGAAGATTAATATGATAGAAAATAGACCCGGGGGGCATAGGTTTCACTAGTGGCTTCTCTCAAGAGCATAAGTATTACGGTGGGTGAACAAATTACTGTTGAGCAATTGACAGAATTGAGCATAGTTATGAGAATATCTAGGTAT
Organism: Triticum aestivum; assembly: GCF_018294505.1. NCBI lineage: Eukaryota > Viridiplantae > Streptophyta > Magnoliopsida > Poales > Poaceae > Triticum > Triticum aestivum. Next base: position 221,364,021 of record NC_057814.1, on the reverse strand, counting down.
GATCATGTATATAGGCATCACGTCCAAAACAAGTAGACCGACTCCTGCCTGCATCTACTACTATTACTCCACACATCGACTGCTATCCATCATGCATCTAGAGTATTAAGTTCATAAGAACAGAGTAACGCTTTAAGCAAGATGACATGATGTAGAGGGATAAACTCATGCAATATGATATAAACCCCATCTTGTTATCCTCGATGGCAACAATACAATACGTGCCTTGCTGCCCCTACTGTCACTGGGAAAGGACACCGCAAGATTGAACCCAAAGCTAAGCACTTCTCCCATTGCAAGAAAGATCAATCTAGTAGGCCAAACCAAACTGATAATTCGAACAGACTTGCAAAGATAACCAATCATACATAAAAGAATTCAGAGAAGATTCAAATATTGTTCATAGATAAACTTGATCATAAACCCACAATTCATCGTCTCAACAAACACACCGCAAAAGAAGATTACATCGAATAGATCTGCGCAAGAGAGGGGGAGAACATTGTATTGAGATCCAAAAAGAGAGAAGAAGCCATCTAGCTAATAACTATGGACCCGAAGGTCTGAGGTAAACTACTCACACATCATCGGAGAGGCTATGGTGTTGATGTAGAAGCCCTCCGTGATCGATGCCCCCTTCGGCGGAGCTCCAAAACAGGCCCCAAGATGGGATCTCACGGTATAGAAGGTTGCGGCGGTGGAATTAGGTTTTTGGCTCCGTATCTGGTAGTTTGGGGGTACGTAGGTATATATAGGAGGAAGGAGTACGTCGGTGGAGCACCAGGGGGCCCACGAGGGTGGAGGGCGCGCCCAGGGGGGTAGGCGCGCCCCCTACCTTGTGCCCTCCTGGTTGATGTCTTGACGTAGGGTCCAAGTCCTCTGGATCACGTTCGGTCTGAAAATCACGTTCCCGAAGGTTTCATTCCGTTTGGACTCCGTTTGATATTCTTTTTCTGCGAAACTCTGAAATAGGCAAAAAACAGCAATTCTGGGCTGGGCCTCCGGTTAATAGGTTAGTCCCAAAAATAATATAAAAGTGTATAATAAAGCCCAATAATGTCCAAAACAGAATATAATATAGCATGGAACAATCAAAAATTATAGATACGTTGGAGACATATCAAGCATCCCCAAGCTTAATTCCTGCTCGTCCTCGAGTAGGTAAATGATAAAAACAAAAAATTTGATGTGGAATGCTACTTGGCATAATTTCAATGTAATTCTTCTTAATTGTGGTATGAATATTTAGATCCGAAAGATTCAAGATAAAAGTTCAATATTGACATAAAAATAATAATACTTCAAGCATACTAACTAAGCAATTATGTTTTCTCAAAATAACATGGCCAAAGAAAGTTCATCCCTACAAAATCATACATTTTAGTCATGCTCCATTTTCGTCACACAAGAATGCTCTCATCATGCACAACCCCGATGACAAGCCAAGCAATTATTTCATACTTTAGTAATCTCAAACCTTTTCAACTTTCACGCAATACATGAGCGTGAGCCATGGATATAGCACTATGGGTGGAATAGAATATAATGATGGGGGTTATATGGAGAAGACAAAAAGGGAGAAAGTCTCACATCAACGAGGCTAATCAATGAGCTATGGAGATGCCCATCGGTTGATGTTAATGCAAGGAGTAGGGATTGCCATGCAACGGATGCACTAGAGCTATAAATATATGAAAGCTCAACAAAAGAAACTAAGTGGGTGTGCATCCAACTTGCTTGCTCACGAAGACCTAGGGTACTTGAGGAGGCCCATTGTTGGAATATACAAGCCAAGTTCTCTATAATGAAAAATTCCCACTAGTATATGAAAGTGACAAAACAAGACACTCTCTATCATGAAGATCATGGTGATACTTTGAAGCACAAGTGTGGAAAAAGGATAGTAGCATTGTCCCTTTTTATTTCCCCTTTTTTTGGGCCTTCCTTTTTTTTATTTGGCCTTTCTCTTTTTTTTATTGGGACAATGCTCTATTAATGATGATCATCACACTTCTATTTATTTACAACTCAAAGATTACAACTCGATACTAGAACAAAATATGACTCTATATGAGTGCCTCCGGCGGTGTACCGGGATGGGCAATGAATCAAGAGTGACATGTATAAAAATTATGCATGGTGGCTTTGCCACAAATACGATGTCAACTACATGATCATGCAAGGCAATACGACAATGATGAAGCATGTCATAATAAACGGAACGGTGGAAAGTTGCATGGCAATATATCTCGGAATGGCTATGGAAATGCCATAATAGGTAGGTATGGTGGCTGTTTTGAGGAAGATATAAGGAAGTTTATGTGTGAAAAAGTGTATCATATCATGGGGTTTGGATGCACCGACGAAGTTTGCACCAACTCTCAATGTGAGAAAGGGCAATGCACGGTACCGAAGAGGCTAGCAATGATGGAAAGGTGAGAGTGCGTATAATCCATGGACTCAACATTAGTCATAAAGAACTCACATACTTATTGCAAAAATCTACAAGTCATCAAAAACCAAGCAATGCGTGCATGCTCCTAGGGGGATAGATTGGTAGGAAAATACCATCGCTCATCCCCGACCGCCACTCATAAGGAGGACACTCAAAGAACACCTCATGTTTCAAATTTGTTACATGACATTTACCATACGTGCATGCTACGGGACTTGCAAGCTTCAACACAATTATTTCTCAAATTCACAACTACTCAACTAGCACAACTTTGATATCACTACCTCCATGTCTCAAAACAATCATCAAGCATCAAACTTCTCTTAGTATTCAATGCACTCATAAGAAAGTTTTTACTAGTCTTGAATACCTAGCATATTAGGATTATTTAAGCAAATTACCATGCTGTTTAATACTCTCAAAATAATCTAAGTGAAGCATGAGATAATAATAGTTTCTATAAAACAAAACCACCACCGTGCTCTAAAAGATATAAGTGAAGTACTAGAGCAAAAACTATATAACTCAAAAGATATAAGTGAAGCACATAGAGTATTCTAATAATTTCCGAATCATGTGTGTCTCTCTCAAAAGGTGTGTACAGAAAATATGATTGTGGTAACCTAAAAAATAAAGACTCAAATCATACAAGACGCTCCAAGCAAAACACATATCATGTGGTGAATAAAAATATAGCTCCAAGTAAAGTTACCGATGGAAGTAGACGAAAGAGGGGATGCCTTCCCGGGCATCCCCAAGCTTTGGCTTTTCGGTGTCCTTAAATTATCTTGGGGTGCCATGGGCATCCCCAAGCTTAGGCTCTTTCCACTCCTTGTTCCATAATCCATCAAATCTCTCACCCAAAACTTGAAAACTTCACAACACAAAACTCAGCAGAAAATCTCGTAAGCTCCGTTAGCGAAAGAAAACAAAAGACCATTTCAATGTACTGTAATGAACTCATTATTTATTTATATTGGTGTTAAAACTACTGTATTCCAACTTCTCTATGGTTTATAAACTATTTTACTAGCCATAGATTCATCAAAATAAGCAAACAACACACGAAGAACAGAATCTGTCAAAAACAGAACAGTCTGTAGTAATCTGTAACTAACGCAAATTTCTGGAACTCAAAAAATTCAGCCAAAATAGGACGACCTAGACAATTTGTTTATTGATCATAAGCAATTGGAATCAATATTTTATCACGTGCTGGTGATTTTTAACAATTGTTTTTGTGAACAGAAAGTTTCTGGAATTTACAGCAAGATCAAATAACTATCATCCAAGAAGATCCTATAGGTTTAACTTGGCACAAACACTAATTAAAACATAAAAACACATCTAACCAGAGGATATAACAAATATTTATTCCTAAACAGAAGCAAAAAGCAAAAACCTAAAAATAAAATTGGGTTGCCTCCCAACAAGCGCTATCGTTTAGCGCACCTAGCTAGGCATAATATCAAGGATAGATCTAGGTATTGCCATCTTTGGTAGGCAATCCATAAGTGGCTCTCATAATAGATTCATAAGGTAATTTTATTTTCTTTCTAGGGAAGTGTTCCATGCCTTTCTTTAATGGAAATTGGAATCTAATATTCCCCTCCTTCATATCAATAATTGCACCAATCGTTCTAAGGAAAGGTCTACCAAGAATAATAGGACATGAAGGATTGCAATCTATGTCAAGAACAATAAAGTCTACGGGCACATAGTTCCTATTTGCAACAATAAGAACATCATTAATTCTTCCCATAGGTTTCTTAATAGTGTAATCCGCAAGGTGCAAGTTTAAAGAACAATCATCAAATTCACGGAAACCTAATAAATCACATAAAGTCTTTGGAATCGTGGAAACACTAGCACCCAAATAACACAAAGCATAGCATTCATGATCTTTAATTTTAATTTTAATAGTAGGTTCCCACTCATCATAAAGTTTTCGGGATAGAAACTTCCAACTCAAGTTTTTCTTCATAAGATTGCATCAAAGCATCAACGATATGTTTGGTAAAGGCTTTATTTTGACTATAAGCATGAGGAGAATTTAGCACGGATTGCAACAAGGAAATACAATCTATCAAAGAGCAATTATCATAATTAAATTCCTTGAAATCCAAAATAGTGGGTTCATTAATATCTAATGTTTTGATCTCTTCAATCCCACTTTTATCAATTTTAGCATCAAGATCTAAAAACTCCGAATTTCTGGAACGCCTTCTAGGTAAAGGTGGATCATATTAAATCCCATCATTATCAAGATTCATATTGGAAAACAAAGATTTAATAGGGGACACATCAATAACTTTTGGATCTTCATCTTTATTTTCATAGAAATTTGAAGAACACGCTTTCACAAAGCCATCTTTCTTAGCACGTATCCTAGCGGTCCTTTCTTTGCACTCATCAATGGAAATTCTCATGGATTTGGGAGACTCATTGATATCATGTTAGGAGGAATAGATCTAAGTTTTAAAGAATCAACATCAAGACAAATTCTATCAACGTTCCTAGCCAATTCATCAACTTTAAGCAATTTTTCTTCAAGCAAAGCATTGAAATTCTTTTGCGAATTCATAAATTCCTTAACACTAGTCTCAAATTCAGAAGGCATCTTATTAAAGTTCCCATAAGAATTGTTGTAGGAATTACCATAATTATTAGAGGAATTACTAGGAGAAGGCCTAGGATTAAAGTTCCCTCTATACGCGTTGTTACCAAAATTATTCCTACCAACAAAATTCACATCCATAGGTTCATTATTATTCTCAATCAAAGTAGACAAAGGCATATCATTAGGATCATAAGAAACACTCTTAGTAGCAAATAATTTCATAAGTTCATCCATCTTTCCACTCAAAATATTAATTTCTTCTATCGCATGCACTTTTTTATTAGTAGATCTTTCAATGTGCCATTGAGAATAATTAACCATAGTATTATCTAGGAGTTTAGTAGCTTCTCCTAAAGTGATTTCCATAAAAGTGCCTCCCGCGGCCGAATCTGAAAGATTTCTAGAAGCAAAATTCAATCCGGCATAAAAAATTTGTATAATCATCCACAAATTCAAACCATGCGTAGGGCAATTACGTATCATTAATTTCATCCTCTCCCAAGCTTATGCAACATGTTCATGATCAGGTTGCTTAAAATTCATAATATCGTTTCTAAGAGAGATGATCTTAGCGGGAGGAAAATACTTAGAGATAAAAGCATCTTTGCACTTATTCCATGAATCAATACTATTTTTAGGCAAAGATGAAAACCAAGCTTTATCACGATCTCTAAGCGAAAAAGGAAATAGATTCAATTTAACAATATCATTGTCCACATCTTTCTTCTTTTGCATACCACACAAATCAACGAAGCTATTTAGATGGGTAGCGGCATCTTCACTAGGAAGGCCGGCGAATTGATCTTTCATGACAAGATTCAACAAAGCGGTATTAATTTCACAAGACTCAGTATCGGTAAGAGGAGAAATCAGAGTGTTAAGGAAATCAGTATTGTTGGTATTGGTAAAGTCACACAATTTGGTATTATCTTGAGCCATCGTGACAAGCAAGCAATCCAACCCACGAGCAAACAAGAAGCAAGCGGAAAGAAAAAGGCGAACGGAAAAGAAAGGGCGAATAAAACGGCGAGGGTGAAGTGGGGGAGAGGAAAACGAGAGGCAAACGGCAAATAATGTAATGCGGGAGATAAGTGTTTGTGATGGGTACTTGGTATGTTGACTTTTGTGTAGACTCCCCGGCAACGGCGCCAGAAATCCTTCTTGCTACCTCTTGAGCACTGCGTTGGTTTTCCCTTGAAGAGGAAAGGGTGATGCAGCAAAGTAGCGTAAGTATTTCCCTCAGTTTTTGAGAACCAAGGTATCAATCCAGTAGGAGGCCACGCATGAGTCCCTCGCACCTACACAAACAAATAAATCCTCGCAACCAACGCGATAAGGGGTTGTCAATCCCTAGACGGTCACTTACGAGAGTGAGATCTGATAGATATGATAAGATAATATTTTTGGTATTTTTATGATAAAGATGCGAAGTAAAATAAAAGGCAATAAAAATAGCTAAGTGTTGGAAGATTAATATGATAGAAAATAGACCCGGGGGGCATAGGTTTCACTAGTGGCTTCTCTCAAGAGCATAAGTATTACGGTGGGTGAACAAATTACTGTTGAGAAATTGACAGAATTGAGCATAGTTATGAGAATATCTAGGTATGATCATGTATATAGGCATCACGTCCGAAACAAGTAGACCGACTCCTGCCTGCATCTACTACTACTACTCCACACATCGACCGCTATCCAGCATGCATCTAGAGTATTAAGTTCATAAGAACAGAGTAACTCTTTAAGCAAGATGACATGATGTAGAGGGATAAACTCGTGCAATATGATATAAACCCCATCTTGTTATCCTCGATGGCAACTATGGACCCGAAGGCCTGAGGTAAACTACTCACACATTATCGGAGAGGCTATGGTGTTGATGTAGAAGCCCTCCGTGATCGATGCCCCCTCCGGCGGAGCTCCGGAACAGGCCCCAAAATGGGATCTCACGGGTACAGAAGGTTGTGGCGGTGGAATTAGGTTTTTGGCTCCGTATCTGGTAGTTTGGGGTACGTAGGTATATATAGGAGGAAGGAGTACGTCGGTGGAGCAACAGGGGGCCCACGAGGGAGGAGGGCGCGCCCAGGGGGTAGGCGCGCCCCCCTACCTCGTGCCCTCCTGGTTGATGTCTTGACGTAGGGTCCAAGTCCTCTGGATCACGTTCGTTCCGAAAATCACGTTCCCGAAGGTTTCATTCCGTTTGGACTCCATTTGATATTATTTTTCTGCGAAACTCTGAAATAGGCAAAAAAACAGCAATTCTGGGCTGGGCCTCCGATTAATAGGATAGTCCCAAAAATAATATAAAAGTGTATAATAAAGACCAATAATGTCCAAAACAGAATATAATATAGCATGGAACAATCAAAAATTATAGATACGTTGGAGACGTATCAGCCGGCAGCACGCGCGGTCGGCAGTGGGTGGTGCCGGCGCGAGGTGGCTGCGGCAGCGGGAGCGCGACAGCGAGGCGCATGGGTCACGGCTGGTGCAGTGGCAGCAGAAGACAGTGGCAGTAGTGCTATGTTGGAAATATGCCCTAAAGGCAATAATGAAGTGGTTATTATTATATTTCCTTAATCATTATAAAGGTTTATTATTCATGCTATAATTGTATTGATCGGAAACTTAAATACATGTGTGAATACATAAACAAATACCTAGTCCCTAGCAAGCCTCTACTAGACTAGCTCGTTGATCAAAAGATGGTTAAGGTTTCCTGACCATAGACATGACTTATCATTTGATAACTGGATCACATCATTAGGAGAATGATGTGATGGACAAGACCCATCTGTTAGCATTGCATATGATCGTCCAATTTATTGATACTGCTTTCTTAATGTCAATACATGTTCCTTCGACCATGAGATCATGCAACTCCCGGACTCCGGAGGAATGCCTTGTGTGTACCAAACGTTACTTCGTAACTTGGTGATCATAAAGGTGCTCTACAGGTGTCTCCGAAGGTGTCTGTTGAGTTGGCATGGATCGAGGTGACTTTTCATTCCATATGACGGAAAGGTATCTCTGGGCCCTCTGGGTAATACAACATCACAAGAAGCTTGCAAGCAAAGTGACTAAGGAGTTAGTTACAAGATGATGTATTACGTAACGAGTAAAGAGACTTGCCAGTAACGAGATTGAACTAGGTATGGAGATACCGATGATCGAATCTCGGGCAAGTAACATACCGACGGACAAAGGGAACTACGTATGTTGTCATAAAGGTTCAGCCGATAAAGATCTTCGTAGAATATGTAGGAACCAATGTGGACATCCAGGTCCCGCTATTGGTTATTGGCTACAGAAGAATCTCGGTCATGTCTACATCATTCTCGAACCCGTAAGGTCCGCACGGCTAACGTTCGTTAACGATATAGTACTATATGAGTTATGTATGTTGGTGACCGAATGTCGTTTGGAGTCCCAGATGAGATCACGAACATGACGAGAGGAGCTCCGGAATCGTCCGGAGGTAAAGATTGATATATAGGATGATAGTATTCGGTCTTCATAAGAGTTTCAGAATACACGGATAATTATCGGATCACCGGAACGGGTTCCGGAAGGCCATGGGGGGTTGTTGGGCCTAACGGGCCAAAAGGAGGGAGCACACCAACCCACAAGGGGGCTAGCACACCCACCTCCTGGCCGTCGGCCCTAGGAAAGAAAGGGGAGGGGCTAGCCCCCTCCTGCCTTTCTCCACACAAGGAAGAAGGAAAGGCAGGCGCCCTAGGGGCCACCGGCCCTCCTTTCCTTCCCCCACGCACCAAGTATGGAAGGGGGCGCACCTTGGCAGGGGCCCTAGGGCAGCCGCCAGCCACCCTTGGGGGTACACTCTAGTCTGCCTCACCTACCCTCCACCTATATATGAGAGGAGGGGAGGGGGCGCCAAACACCACAATTCACCAAGCCATGTGCCGGTGCCCCCTCTCCCTCTAGTTCATCCTCTGCTCTAAATCTGTTGTGCCTAGTGAAGCCCTGCGGAAATAGTTTTCACCACCACCGTCACCATGTCATCATGCTGCCGGAACTCATCTACTACTTCGGCCCTCTTGCTGGATCAAGAAGCCGAGGATGTCATCAAGCTGAACATGGAGCTGTCGTATGTTCGGTGCTTGATCGGAACGAATCGTGAAGGTGTACGACAACATCAACCACGTTGATAAGCGCTTCCGCTTAGCGATCTACAAGGGTATGTAGATGCTCTCCCTCTCTCATAGCTATGCATCTCGATGGATAGATCTTGCGTGCGCGTAGAATAATTTTTGTTTTCCGTGCAACGTTCCCCAAGAGTGGCATCATGAGCCAGGCCTATGCGTATATGATATGCACGAGTAGAAAACAAAGGAGTTGTGGGTGGTGATGTTCATATTGCTTACTACCTATGTCTTATTTTGATTCGGCGGCATTGTGGGATGAAGCAGCTCGGACCAACCTTACATGTCCACGTACATGAGACCGGTTCTACCGACTAACATGCAACTTGTTTTGCATAAAGGTGGCTAGTGGGTGTCTGTTTCTCCCTCTTTATTTGAATCTAATTTGACTACGGTGTCCTTACAGAAGGTTAAATAGCAACTTGATAATCACCGTTGTGGTTTTGCGTAGGTAAGAGCGGTTCTTGCTAGTTGCCCGTCGCAGCCACGTAAAACTTCCTACAACAAAGTAGAGGACGTCTAACTTGTTTTTACAGGGCATGTTGTGATGTGATATGGTCGAGATATGATAGGATATATGTTGATGTATGAGATGATCATGTTTTGTAATAAGTTCACGACTTGCATGTCGATGAGTATGACAACCGACAGGAGCCTTAGGGTTGTCTTTAATTATTGTATGACCTGCGTGTGAATCACTTAGCGCCATGTAATATATTTACTTTATCGCTATGTGTTAGCAATAGTTGTAGAAGCAATAGTTGGCAAGATGACCCCGATGCTACGATGGAGGTCAAGGTGTCGCACCGGTGACGATGGAGATCATGCTGTTGCTTTGAAGATGGAGATAAAAACACAAGATTATGATGGCCATATCATGTCACATATTTTGATTGCATGTGATGTTTATCCTTTATGCATCTTATTTTGCTTAGAACGATGGTAGCATTATAAGATGGTACCTTCACTTAATTTCAAGATAAAAGTGTTCTCCCCGAGTATGCACCGTTGCTAAAGTTCGTCGTTTTGAAGCACCTCGTGATGATCGGGTGTGATACATTCTACGTTCACATACAATAGATGTAAGCCAGTTTTGCACATGCAGAATACTTGGGTTAAACTTGACAAGCCTAGCATGTACAGACATGGTCTCGGAACACCGGAGACCGAAAGGTCGAACGTGAGTCATATAGTAGATATGATCAACATGGAGATGTTCACCATTGAAGACTACCCCATCTCACATGATGACCGGACATGGGTTAGTTGATTTGGATCATGTATAACTTAGACAACTTGAGGGATATTGATTTAAGTGGGAGTTCATTAGTAATTTGATTATTTGAACTAAAATTTATGATGAACTTAGTCCTAATAGTCTTTGCAAATCTATGTTATAGATCAATGGCCCGTGCTACCGTTCCCTTGAATTTTAATGTGTTCCTCAAGAAAGCTAAGTTGAAAGATGATGATAGCAACTACGCGGACTGGGTCCGTAACTTGAGTATTATCCTCATTGCTGCACAGAAGAATTATGTCCTTGATGCACCGCTAGGTGACAGGCCTGCTGCAGGAGCTGATGCAGTTGTTATGAATGTCTGGCAGGCTTGATCTGATGACCACTTGATAGTTCAGTGTGCCATACTTTACGGCTTGGAACTGGGACTTCAAAAGAGTTTTGAACACCACGGAACATATGAGATGTTTCAAGAGACGAAGTTTATATTTCAAGCTAATGCCCGGGTTGAGAGATATGAGGTCTCCAACAAGTTCTTTAGCTATAAGATGGAGGAGAACAGTTCTGTCAGTGAACACATACTCAGAATGTCTGGGTACCACAACCACTTGACTCAGCTGGGAATTGATCTTCCAGTTGAGAGTGTTATTGACAGAGTTCTTCAATCACTGCCACAAAGCTATAAAGGCTTCGTGATGAACTATAATATGCAAGGGATGACGAAAACGATTCCCGAGCTCTTCGCGGTGCTAAAATCAGCGGAGATAGAAATCAAGAAAGAGCATCAAGTATTGATGGTTAACAAGACCACCAGTTTCAAGAAAAAGGGCAAGGAAAGAAAGGGAACTTCAAGAAGACCGACAAGCAAGTTGCCGCTCCCGTGAAGAAGCCCAAAGCTGGACCCAAGCCTGAAACTGAGTGCTTCTACTACAAGGGAAATGGTCACTGGAAGCGAAACTGCCCCAAGTACTTGGCAGATAAGAAGGGTGACAAAGTGAACAAAGGTATATTTTATATACATGTTATTGATGAGTTCCTTACTAATGCTCGTAGTAGCACCTGGGTATTTGATACTGGTTTGGTTGCTCATATTTGTAACTCGAAACAGGAGCTGCGGAATAAACGAAGATTGGCTAAGGACGATGTGACGATGCGCGTCGGGAATGGTTCCCAGGTTGATGTGATCTCCGTCGGCACGCTACCTCTACATCTACCTTCGGGATTTGTTTTAGACCTCAATAATTGTTATTTGGTGCCAGCGTTGAGCATGAACATTATATCTGGATCTTTTTTATTGCGAGACGGTTATTCATTTAAGTCAGAGAATAATGGTTGTTCTATTTATATGAGTAACATCTATTATGGTCATGCACCCTTAGTGAATGGTCTATTCTTGTTGAATCTCGATCTAGTGATACACATATTCATAATATTGATGCCAAAAGATGCAAAGTTGATAATGATAGTGCAACATACTTGTGGCACTACCGTTTAGGTCATATTGGTGTAAAGCGCATGAAGAAACTCCATGCGGATGGACTTTTGGAATCACTTGATTATGAATCATTTGATACTTGCGAACCATGCCTCATGGGTAAGATGACTAAAACTCCGTTCTCCGGAACAATGGAGTGAGCTAATGACCTATTGTAAATAATACATACCGATGTATGCGGTCCGATGAGTGTTGAAGCACGCGGCGGGTATCATTATTTTTTCTAACCTTCACAGATGATTTGAGTAGGTATGGGTATATCTACTTGATGAAACACAAGTTTGAAACATTTGAAAAGTTCAAAGAATTTCATAGTGAAGTGGAGAATCATCGTAACAAGAAAATAAAGTTTCTACGACCTGATCGCGGAGGTGAATATTTGAGTTACGAGTTTGGCCTTCATTTAAGACAATGTGGAATTGTTTCACAACTCACGCCACCTGGAACACCATAGCATAATGGTGTGTCTGAATGTCATAACCGTACTTTATTAGATATGGTGCGTTCTATGATGTCTCTTACCGGTTTGCCGCAATCATTTTGGGGTTATGCATTAGAGACAGCCGCATTCACGTTAAATAGGGCACCGTTTAAATCCGTTGAGACGACGCCGTCTGAACTATGGTTTGGCAAGAAACCTAAGCTGTCATTTCTTAAAGTTTGGGGATGCGATGCTTATGTAAAAAGGCTTCAGCCTGATAAGCTCGAACCCAAAGCGGAGAAGTGCGTCTTCATAGGATACCTTAAAGCAACTATTAGGTTTACCTTCTACCATAGATCCGAAGGCAAGATCTTTGTTGCTCAGAATATTTCATTTCTAGAGAAGGAGTTTCTCTCGAAATAAGTGAGTGGGAGGAAAGTAGAACTTGATGAGGTAGTTGTACCTTCTCTCGAATTGGAAAGTAATGCATCAGAGAAAACCGTTCCCGTGATGCCTACACCAACCAGAGAGGAAGAAAATTGAAGGAAGTATGCCCTAGCGGCAATAATAAAGTTGTTATTTATATTTACTTATATCATGATAAATGTTTATTATTCATGCTAGAATTGTATTAACCGGAAACTTAGTACATGTGTGAATACATAGACAAACAGAGTGTCCCTAGTATGCCTCTACTAGACTAGCTCGTTAATCAAAGATGGTTAAGTTTCCTAGCCATAGACATGTGTTGTCATTTGATGAACGGGGTCACATCATTAGAGAATGATGTGATGGACAAGTCCCATCCGTTAGCTTAGCACTATGATCGTTTAGTTTATTGCTATTGCTTTCTTCATGACTTATACATGTTCCTATGACTATGAGATTATGCAACTCCCGAATTCCGGAGGAACACTTACTGTGCTATCAAACGTCACAACGTAACTGGGTGATTATAAAGATGCTCTACAAGTGTCTCCGATGGTGTTTGTTGAGTTGGCATAGATCGAGATTAGGATTTGTCACTCCAATTGTCGGAGAGGTATCTCTAGGCCTTCTCGGTAATGCACATCACTATAAGCCTTGCAAGCAATGTGACTAATGAGTTAGTTGCGGGATGATGCATTACAGAACGAGTAAAGAGACTTGCCGGTAACGAGGTTGAACTAGGTATGATGATACCGACGATCGAATCTCAGGAAAGTAACATATCGATGACAAAGGGAACAACGTATGTTGTTGTGCGGTTTGACCGATAAAAGATCTTCGTAGAATATGTAGTAACCAATATGAGCATCCAGGTTCCGCTATTGGTTATTGACCGGAGATGTGTCTCGGTCATGTCTACATAGTTTTCGAACCCGTAGGGTCCGCACACTTAACGTTCGATGATGATTGGTATTATGAGTTATGTGATTTGATGTACCGAAGGTTGTTCGGAGTCCCGAATGAGATCATGGACGTGACGAGGAGTCTCTAAATGGTCGAGACATAAAGATTGATATATTGGACCATGTTGTTCGGACACAGGAAGTGTTCTGGAGAGTTTCGGATAAAACCAGAGTGCCGAAGGGTTACCGGAACCCCCCGGAAGTTAGTGGGCCACCATGGGCCTTAGAGGAGAGAGGACCGGCCATGAGGTGGCGCCCCCCCCAGTCCGAATTGGACAAGGGTTGGGGGGCGCCCCCCTCCTTCCTTCCTCCTTCCTTCCCCTCCTTGTTAGACTAGGAAAGGGGGGAACCTACTCCTAGTAGGAGTAGGATTCCCCCCCCTTGGGCGCGCCCCTTGAGGCCGGTGATACGTCCATTTTGCATCATGCTTTTATATCGATACTTATTGCATTATGGGCTGTTATTACGCATTATGTCACAATACTTATGCCTATTCTCTCTTATTTTACAAGGTTTACATAAGGAGGGAGAATGCCGGCAGCTGGAATTCTGGGCTGGAAAAGGAGCAAATATTAGAGACCTATTCTGCACAACTCCAAAAGTCCTGAAACTCCACGAAAGTTATTTTTGGAAATAATTAAAAGTACTGAGCGGAAGAAATACCAGAGGGGGCCCACACCCTGGCCACGAGGGTGGGGGCGTGCCCTACCCCCTGGGCGCGCCCCCCTGCCTCGTGGGCCCCCTGTTGGCCCTTTGGTGCCCATCTTCTGCTATATGAAGTCTTTCGTCCGAACAAAAATCATAAGCAAGCTTTCGGGACGAGACTCCGCCGCCACGAGGCGGAACCTTGGCGGAACCAATCTAGGTCTCCGGCAGAGCTGTTCTGCCGGGGACACTTCCCTCCGGGAGGGGGAAATCATCGCCATCGTCATCACCAATGCTCCTCTCATCGGGAGAGGGCAATCTCCATCAACATCTTCACCAGCACCATCTCCTCTCAAACCCTAGTTCATCTCTTGTATCCAATTCTTGTCTCTAAGTCTGCGATTGGTACCTGTAGGTTGCTAGTAGTGTTGATTACTCCTTGTAGTTGATGCTAGTTGGTTTATTTGGTGGAAGATCATATGTTCAGATCCTATATGCATATTAATACTCCTCTGATTATGAACATGAATAAGCTTTGTGAGTAGTTACGTTTGTTCCCGAGGACATGGGAGAAGTCTTGCTATTAGTAGTCATGTGAATTTGGTATTCGTTCAATATTTTGATGAGATGTATGTTGTCTATCCTCTAGTGGTGTTATGTGAACGTTGACTACATGACACTTCACCATTATTTGGGCCTAGAGGAAGGCATTGGGAAGTAATAAGTAGATGATGGGTTGCTAGAGTGACAGAAGCTTAAACCCTAGTTTATGCGTTGCTTCGTAAGGGGCTGATTTGGATCCACATGTTTCATGCTATGGTTAGGTTTACCTTAATACTTCTTTTGTAGTTGCGGATGCTTGCAATAGGGGTTAGTCATAAGTGGGATGCTTGTCCAAGTAAGGGCAGCACTCAAGCACCGGTCCACCCACATATCAAATTATCAAAGTACCGAACGCAAATCATATGAACGTGATGAAAACTAGCTTGACGATAATTCCCATGTGTCCTCGGGAGCGCTTTTCTTTATATAAGAGTTCGTCCAGGCTTGTCCTTTGTTACAAAAAGGATTGGGCCACCTTGCTCCACTTTATTTACTTTTGTTACTTGTTGCTCGTTACAAATTATCCTATCACAAAACTATCTGTTACCTATAATTTCAGTGCTTGCAGAGAATACCTTGCTGAAAACCGCTTATCATTTCCTTCTGCTCCTCGTTGGGTTCGGCACTCTTACTTATCGAAAGGACTACGATAGATCCCCTATACTTGTGGATCATCAGCCGGCCGGCCCCCTCCTCCCCTCCTTTATATACGGGGGAGGGGGCACCCCATAGACACACAAGTTGATCTCTTAGCCATGTGCGGTGCCCCCCTCCACATTTTTCCACCTCGGTCATATTGTCGTAGTGCTTAGGCGAAGCCCTGCGTCGGTAACTTCATCATCACCGTCACCACGCCGTCGTGCTGGTGAAACTCTCCCTCGGCCTCAGCTGGATCTAGAGTTCGAGGGACGTCACCGAGCTGAACGTGTGCAGATCGCGGAGGTGTCGTGCGTTCGGTACTTAATCGGTTGGATCGCGAAGACGTTCGACTACATCAACCGCGTTACTTAACGCTTCCACTTTCGGTCTACGAGAGTACGTGGACACACTCTCCCCGCTCCTTGCTATGCTTCTCCTAGATAGATCATGCGTGATCATAGGAAATATTTTCAAATACTACGTTCCCCAACAGTGGTATCAGAGCCAGGTCTATGCGTAGATGTTATATGCACTAGTAGAACACAAAAAGTTGTGGGCAATAATAGTCATACTGCTTACCAGCATGTCATACTTTGATTCGGCGGTATTGTTGGATGAAGCGGCCCAGACCGACATTACATGACCGCGTTCATTAGACTGGTTCTACCGTCGTGCTTTGCACACAGGTGGCTAGTGGGTGTCTGTTTCTCCAGCTTTAGTTGAATCGAGTGTGACTACGCCCGGTCCTTGTTGAAGGTTAAAACAGCACACTTGACGAAAAATCGTTCTGGTTTTGATGCGTAGGTAAGAACGATTCTTGCTAAAGCCCGTAGCAGCCACATAAAACTGGCAACAACAAAGTAGAGGACGTCTAACTTGTTTTTGTAGGGCTTGCTGTGATGTGATATGGTCAAGACGTGATGATATATAAATTGTTGTATGAGATGATCATGTTTTGTAACAGTTATCGGCAACTGGCATGAGCCATATGGTTGTCGCTTTATTGTATGAAACGCAATCACCATGTAATTGCTTTACTTTATCACTAAGCGGTAGCGATAGTCGTAGTAGCAATAGTTGGCGAGACGACAACGATGCTTCGATGGAGATCAAGGTGTCAAGCCGGTGATGATGGTGATCATGACGGTGCTTTGGAGATGGAGATCAAAGGCACAAGATGATAATGGCCATATCATATCACGTATATTGATTGCATGTGATGTTTATCCTTTATGCATCTTATTTTGCTTAGTATGGCGGTAGCATTATAAGATGATCTCTCACTAAATTTCAAGGTACAAGTGTTCTCCCTGAGTATGCACCGTTGCTATAGTTCGTCGTGCCGAGACACCACGTGATGATCGGGTGTGATAAGCTCTACGTTCACATACAACGGGTGCAAGCCAGTTTTGCACACGCAGAATACTCGGGTTAAACTTGACGAGCCTAGCATATGCAGATATGGCCTCGGAACACTAAGACCGAAAGGTCGAGCGTGAATCATATAGTAAATATGATCAACATAGTGATGTTCACCATTGAAAACTACTCCATCTCACGTGATGATCGGACATGGTTTAGTTGATATGGATCACGTGATCACTTAGATGATTAGAGGGATGTCTATCTAAGTGGGAGTTCTTAAGTAATATGATTAATTGAACTTTAATTTGTCATGAACTTAGTACTTGATAGTATTTTGCATGTCTATGTTGTTGTAGATAAGTGGCCCGTGCTACTGTTCCGTTGAATTTTAATGCGTTCCTAGAGAAAGCTAAGTTGAACGATGATGGTAGCAACTACACGGACTAGGTCCATAACTTGAGGATTATCCTCATTGCTGCACAGAAGAATTACGTCCTGGAAGCACCGCTGGGTTCCAAACCCGCTGCAGGAGCAACTCCGGACATTATGAACGCCTGGCAGAGCAAAGCTGATGACTACTCGATAGTTCAGTGTGCCATGCTTTACGGCTTAGAACCGGGACTTCAACGTCGTTTTGAACGTCATGGAGCATATGAGATGTTCCAGGAGTTGAAGTTAATATTTCAAGCAAATGCCCGGATTGAGAGATATGAAGTCTCCAATAAGTTCTACAACTGCAAAATGGAGGAGAATAGTTCTGTCAGTGAACATATACTCAGAATGTCTGGGTACCACAATCACTTGACTCAGCTGGGAGTTAATCTTCCGGTTGATAGTGTCATTGACAGAGTTCTTCAATCACTGCCACCAAGCTACAAAAGCTTCGTGATGAACTATAATATGCAAGGGATGGATAAGACAATTCCCGAGCTCTTCGCGATGCTAAAGGCTGCGGAGGTAGAAATCAAGAAGGAGCATCAAGTGTTGATGGTTAACAAGACCACTAGTTTCAAGAAAAAGGGCAAAGGGAAGAAGGGGAACTTCAAGAAGAACGGCAAGCAAGTTGCTGCTCAAGTGAAGAAGCCCAAGTCTGGACCTAAGCCTGAGACTGAGTGCTTCTACTGCAAAGGGACTGGTCACTGGAAGCGGAACTGCCCCAAGTATTTGGCGGATAAGAAGGATGGCAAAGTGAAAGGTATATTTGATATACATGTTATTGATGTGTACCTTACTAATGCTCGTAGTAGCGCTGGGTATTTGATACTCGTCATATTTGCAACTCGAAACAGGGGCTACAGATTAAGCGAAGATTGACTAAGGACGAGGTGACAATGCGCGTGGGAAATGGTTCCAAAGTTGATGTGATCGCCGTCGGCACGCTACCTCTACATCTACCTCTGGGATTAGTTTTAGACCTGAATAATTGTTATTTGGTGCCAGCGTTAAGCATGAACATTATATCTGGATCTTGTTTGATGCGAGACGGTTATTCATTTAAATCAGAGAATAATGGTTGTTCTATTTGTATGAGTAATATCTTTTATGGTCATGCACCCTTGATGAGTGGTCTATTTTTATTGAATCTCGATAGTAGTGATACACATATTCATAGTATTGAAGCCAAAAGATATAAGTTTAATAATGATAGTGCAACTTATTTGTGGCACTGCCATTTAGGTCATATTGGTGTAAAGCGCATGAAGAAACTTCATGCTGATGGGCTTTTGGAATCACTTGATTATGAATCAATTCGATGCTTGCGAACCATGCCTCATGGGCAAGATGACTAAGATTCTGTTCTCTGGAACAATGGAGCGAGCAACAGACTTGTTGGAAATAATACATACTGATGTATGCGGTCCAATGAGTGTTGATGCTCACGGCGGGTATCGTTATTTTCTAACCTTCACAGATGATTTGAGCAGATATGGGTATATCTACTTGATGAAACATAAGCCTGAAACATTTCAAAAGTTCAAAGAATTTCAGAGTGAAGTGGAAAATCATCGTAACAAGAAAATAAAGTTTCTACGATCTGATTGTGGAGGAGAATATTTGAGTTACGAGTTTGGTCTTCATTTGAAACAATGTTGAATAGTTTCGCAACTCACGCCACCTGGAACACCACAGCGTAATGGTGTGTCCGAACGTCGTAACTGCACTTTATTAGATATGGTGCGATCTATGATGTCTCTTACTGATTTACCGCTATCGTTTTGGGGTTATGCTTTAGAGACGGCTGCATTCACATTAAATAGGGCACCATCTAAATCCGTTGAGACGACACCATATGAACTGTGGTTTGGCAAGAAACCCAAGTTGTCATTTCTTAAAGTTTGGGGCTGCAATGCTTATGTGAAAAAGCTTCAACTTGATAAGCTCGAACCCAAATCGGAGAAATGTGTCTTCATAGGATACCCAAAAGAGACTGTTGGGTACACCTTCTATCATAGATCCGAAGGCAAGATATTCGTTGCTAAGAATGGATCCTTTCTAGAGAAGGAGTTTCTCTCGAAAGAAGTGAGTGGGAGGAAAGTAGAACTTGATGAGGTAATTATACCTTCTCTCGAATTGGAAAGTAGCTCATCATAGAAATCAGTTCCAGTAATTCCTACACCAATTAGTGAGGAAGCTAATGCTGATGATCATGAAACTTCTGATCAAGTTACTACCAAACCTCGTAGGTCAACTAGAGTAACATCCGCACCAGAGTGGTACGGTAATCCTGTTCTGGAAGTCATGTTACTTGACCATGACGAACCTATGAACTATGAGGAAGCAATGATGAGCCCAGATTCCGTGAAATGGCTTGAGGCCATGAAATCTGAGATGGGATCCATGTATGAGAACAAAGTGTGGACTTTGGTTGACTTGCCCGATGATCGGCAAGCCATAGAGAATAAATGGATCTTCAAGAAGAAGACTGACGCTAACGGTAATGTTACTGTCTACAAAGCTCGACTTGTTGCGAAAGGTTTTCGACAAGTTCAAGGAGTTCACTACGATGAGACCTTCTCACCCGTACCGATGCTTAAGTCCATCCGAATCATGTTAGCAATTGCTGCATTTTATTATTATGAAATTTGGCAAATGGATGTCAAAACTGCATTCCTTAGTGGATATCTTAAAGAAGAGTTGTATATGATGCAACCAGAAGGTTTTGTCGATCCAAAAGGTGCTAACAAAGTGTGCAAGCTCCAGCGATCCATTTATGGACTGGTGCAAGCATCTCGGAGTTGGAATATACGCTTTGATAGTGTGATCAAAGCATATGGTTTTATACACACTTTTGGAGAAGCCTGTATTTACAAGAAAGTGAGTGGGAGCTCTGTAGCATTTCTGATATTATATGTGGATGACATATTGTTGATTGGAAATGATACTGAATTTCTGAATGGCATAAAAGGATACTTGAATAAGAATTTTTCAATGAAAGACCTCGATGAAGCTGCTTATATATTGGGCATCAAGATCTATAGAGATAGATCAAGATGCTTAACTGGACTTTCGCAAAGCACATACCTTGATAAAGTTTTGATGAAGTTCAAAATGGATTAAGCAAAGAAAGGGTTCTTTCCTGTGTTACAAGGTGTGAAATTGAGTCAGACTCAATGCCCGACCACTGCAGAAGATAGAGAGAAAATGAAAGTCATTCCCTATGCTTCAGCCATAGGTTCTGTCATGTATGCAATGCTGTGTACCAGACCTGATGTGTGCCTTGCTATCAGTTTAGCAGGGAGGTACCAAAGTAATCCAGGAGTGGATCACTGGACAGCGGTCAAGAACATCCTGAAATACCTGAAAAGGACTAAGGATATGTTTCTCGTTTATGGAGGTGACAAAGGGCTCGTCGTAAATGGTTACGTTGATGCAAGCTTTGACACTGAAGCGTCTCTTGATGTGCTTTGGCAAAGGAATCCAGATTTCACAAGAGAACCAAGCACATCAAGAGACGCTTCAATTCCATCCGCGATCAAGTCAAGGAGGGAGACATAGAGATTTGCAAGATACATACGGATCTGAATGTTGCAGACCCGTTGACTAAGCCTCTCTCACGAGCAAAACATGATCAGCACCAAGACTCCATGGGTGTTAGAATCATTACTATGTAATCTAGATTATTGACTCTAGTGCAGGTGGGAGACTGAAGGAAATATGCCCTCGAGGCAATATAAAGTTGTTATTTATATTTCCTTATATCATGATAAATGTTTATTATTCATGCTGGAATTGTATAAACTGGAAACTTAGTACATTTGTGAATACATAGACAAACAGAGTGTCCCTAGTATGCCTCACTAGACTAGCTCGTTAATCAAAGATGGTTAAGTTTCCTAGCCATAGACATGTGTTGTCATTTGATGAACGGGATCACATCATTAGAGAATGATGTGATGGACAAGACCCATCTGTTAGATTAGCACTATGATCATTTAGTTTATTGTTATTGCTTTCTTCATGACTTATACATGTTCCTATGACTATGAGATTATGCAACTCCCGAATACCGGAGGAACACTTAGTGTGCTATCAAACGTCACAACGTAACTGGGTGATTATAAAGATGCTCTACAGGTGTCTCCGATGGTGTTTGTTGAGTTGGCATAGATCGAGATTAGGATTTGTCACTCCATTGTCGGAGAGGTATCTCTGGGCCTTCTCGGTAATGCACATCACTATAAGCCTTGCAAGCAATGTGACTAATGAGTTAGTTGCAGGATGATGCATTACAGAACGAGTAAAGATACTTGCCGGTAACGAGATTGAACTAGGTATGATGATACCGACGATCGAATCTCGGGCAAGTAACATACCGATTACAAAGGGAACAACGTATGTTGTTGTGCGGTTTGACCGATAAAAGGCCTTCGTAGAATATGTAGGAACCAATATGAGCATCCAGGTTCCGCTATTGGTTATTGACCGGAGATGTGTCTAGGTCATGTCTACATAGTTCTCGAACCCGTAGGGTCCGCACGCTTAACGTTCGATGACGATTGGTATTATGAGTTTATGTGATTTGATGTACCGAAGGTTGTTCGAAGTCCCGGATGAGATCACGGACATGACGAGGAGTCTCAAAATGGTCGAGACATAAAGATTGATATATTGGACCATGTTGTTCGGACACCGGAAGTGTTCTGGAGAGTTTCAGATAAAACCGGAGTTCCGAAGGGTTACCAGAACCCCCCCCCCCCCCGGGAAGTTAGTGGGCCACCATGGGCCTTAGAGGAGAGAGGGCCGGCCAGGAGGTGGCATGCCCCCCCCCCCCCCGTCCGAATTGGACAAGGGGTGGGGGCGGCGCCCCCCTTCTTCCTTCCTTCCCCTCCTTGTTAGACTAGGAAAGGGGGGAACCTACTCCTAGTAGGAGTAGGATTCCCCCCCCCCTTGGGCGCGCCCCTTGAGGCCGGCCAGCCCCCTCCTCCCCTCCTTTATATACGGGGGAGGGGCACCCCATAGACACACAAGTTGATCTCTTAGCCGTGTGTGGTGCCCCGTTCAAAGTTTTCCACCTCGGTCATATTGTCGTAGTGCTTAGGCGAAGCCCTGCGTCAGTAACTTCATCATCACCGTCGTCGCGCCGTCATGCTGGCGAAACTCTCCCTTGGCCTCAGCTGGATCTAGAGTTCGAGGGACGTTACTGGGCTGAACGTGTGCAGATCACAGACGTTCGACTACATCAACCGCATTACTTAACGCTTTCGCTTTCGGTCTACAAGGGTACGTGGACACACTCTCCCCGCTCGTTGCTATGCTTCTCCTATATAGATCTTGCGTGATCGTAGGAATTTTTTTGAAATACTACATTCCCCAACAAAAATGATGATCATGAAACTTCAGATCAAGTTACTACTAAACCTCGTAGGTCGACCAGAACACGTACCGCACCATAGTGGTACGGTAATCATGTCCTGGAAGTCATGTTGTTAGACAACGGCGAACCTGCAAACTATGAAGAAGCTATGATGATCCCAGATTCTGACAAATGGCTTGAGGCCATGAAATCTGAGATAGGATCCATGTATGAGAACAAATACGGACTTTGGTGGACTTGCCCGATGATCAGCAAGCCATTGAGAATAAATGGATCTTCAAGAGGAAGACGGAGGCTGATGGTAATATCACTGCCTACAAAGCTCGACTTGTCGCAAAAGGTTTTCGTCAAGTTCAAGGGGTGGACTACGATGAGACTTTCTCACCTGTAGCGATGCTTAAGTCTATCAGAATCATGTTAGCAATTGCCGCATTTTATGATTATGAAATCTGGCAAATGGACGTCAAAACTTCATTCCTTAATGGGTTTCTTAAAGAAGAGTTGTATATGATGAAACCAAAAGGTTTTGTCGATCATAAGGGTCCTAACAAAGTGTGAAAGCTCCAGTGATCCATCTATGGACTGGTGCAAGCATCTCGGGGTTGGAATATATGCTTTGATGAGGTGATCAAAGCATTTGTTTTATACAGACTTACGGTGAAGCATGTATTTACAAGAAAGTGAGTGGGAGCTTTGTAGCATTTATGATATTATATGTGGATGACATATTGCTGATTGGAAATGATATAGAATTTCTGGATAGCATAAAAGGATATTTGAATAAGAATTTTTCAATGAAAGACCTCTGAAGCTGCTTACATATTGGGCATCAAGATCTATAGGGATAGATCGAGAAACTTAATAGGACTTCCACAAAGCACATACCTTGACAAAGTTCTCGAGAAGTTCAAAATGGACTAGTCAAAGAAAGGGTTCTTGCCTGTGTTGCAACGTGTGAAATTGAGTCAGACTCAAAGTCCAGCCAGGGCAGAAGATAGAGAGAGAATGAAAGTCATTTCCTACGCCTCAGCCATAGGTTTTATAATGTATGTCATGCTGTGTACCAGACCTGATGTGTGCCTTGCCATAAGTATGGTAGGGAGGTACCAAAGTAATCCTGGAGTGGATCACTGGACAACAGTCAAGAATATCCTCAAGTACCTGAAAAGGACCAAGGATATGTTTCTCGTTTATGAAGGTGACAAAGAGCTTGTCGTAAATGGTTACATCAATGCTAGCTTCGACACAGATCCGGATGACTCTAAGTCACAAACCAGATAGGTATTTATATTGAATGGTAGAGGTGTCAGTTGGTGTAGTTCTAAGAAGAGCATCATGGCGGGATATACATGTCAAGCGGAGTACATAGCTGCTTCGGAAGCAGCACGTGAAGGTGTATGGATGAAGAAGTTCATATCCGATGTAGATGTAATACCCAGTGCACCAGGTCCAATGACAATCTTTTGTGACAACACTGGAGCAATTGCAATAGCCAAAGAGCTCAGGTTTCATAAGAGAACCAAACACATCAAGCGACGCTTCAACTCCATTCATGAAAAAGTCAAGGATGGATACATAAAAATTTGCAAAGTACATACAGATCTGAATGTGGCAGACCCATTGACTAAACCTCTTCCACGGGCAAAACATGATCAGCACCAAGACAACATGGGTGTTAGATTCATTACTATGTAATCTAAATTATTGACTCTAGTGCAAGTGGGGGAAGTGGTTATTATTATATTTCCTTAATCATGATAAAGGTTTATCATTCATGTTATAATTGTGTTGATCAGAAACTTAAATACATGTGTGAATACATAAACAAATGACAAGTCCCTAGTATGCCTCTACTAGACTAGCTCGTTGATCAAAAGATGGTTAAGGTTTCCTGACCATAGACATGAGTTATCATTTGATAGTCACATCATTAGGAGAATGGTGTGATGGACAAGACCCATCCGTTAGCATAGCATGTGATCATTTAGTTTATTGCTACTACTTTCTTAATGTCAAATACATGTTCCTTCGACCATGAGATCATGCAACTCCCGGCCTCTGGAGGAATGCCTTTTGTGTATCAAACGTCACATCGTAACTGGGTGATCATAAAGGTTCTCTACAAGTGTCTCTAAAGGTGTCTGTTGAGTTGGCATGGATCGAGATTGGGATTTGTCATTCTGTATGATGGAAAGGTATCTCTGGGCCCTCTTGGTAATACAGCATCACAAGAAGCTAGCTTGCAAGCAAAGTGACTAAGGAGTTAGTGACAAGATGATGTATTACGTAACGAGTAAAGAGACTTGCCGGTAACGAGATTGAACTAGGTATGGAGATACCGACGATCGAATCTCGGGCAAGTAACATACCGACGGACAAAGGGAACTATGTATGATGTGATAACCCACAAGTATAGGGAATCGCAACAGTTTTCGAGGGTAGAGTATTCAACCCAAATTTGTTGATTCGACACAAGGGGAGCCAAAGAATATTCTCAAGTATTAGCAACTGGGTTGTCAATTCAACCACACATGAAAGATTTAATATCTGCAACAAAGTATTTAGTAGAAAAGTAATATGGAAGTAATGGTAACGGTGGCACAAGTAACAGTAGCAGTTTTTTAGCAATCGCAACAGTGGCAACGGAAAAGTAACTTAGCAAATAACAATATGAAATGAGCTCATAGGCAATGGATCAATGATGGATAATTATGTCGGATGGCATTCATCATGCAACAGTTATAACCTAGGGTGACACAGAATTAGCTCAAATTCATCAATATAATGCAGGCATGTATTCCGAATATAGTCATACGTGCTTATGGAAAAGAACATGCATCCCATCTTTTGTCCTACCCTCCCGTGGCAGCGGGGTCCTATTGGAAACTAAGGTATATTAAGGCCTCCTTTTAATAAAGTACCAGACCAAAGCATTGGCACTTAGTGAATACATGAACTCCTCAAACTACAGTCATCACCGGGAAGTGTCCCGAATATTGTCACTCCGGGGTTGCCGGATCATAACACGTAGTAGGTGACTATAACTTGCAAGATAGGATCAAGAACACAAATATATTCATGAAAACATAATAGGTTCAGATCTGAAATCATGGCACTCGGGCCCTAGTGACAAGCATTAAGCATAGCATAGTCATAGCAACATCAATCTTAGAACATAGGGGATACTAGGGATCAAACCCTAACAAAACTAACTCGATTACATGGTAAATCTCATCCAACCCATCACCGTCCAGGAAGCCTATGATGGGATTACTCACGCACGGCGGTGAGAATTATGAATTTGGTGATGGAGGATGGTTGATGATGACGATGGTGATGATTTCCCCTCTCCACAGCCCAAAACGGACTCCAGATCTGCCCTCCCGAGGAAGAACAGGAGGTGGCGGCGGCTCCGTATCGTAAAATGCGATGAATCCTTCTCTCTGATTTTTTTCTCCCTGAACGTGAATATATGGAGTTAGAGTTGAGGTCGGTGGAGCCTCGTGGGACCCACAAGATAGGAGGGCGCACCCTAGGGGGGTGGGCGCGTCCTCTGCCCCTGTGGGCAGGTGGTGGGTCCCCTCTGGTTGATTCTTTCGCCAATATTTTTTATTTATTCCAAAAATAATCTCTGTGAAGTTTCAGGTCATTCTGAGAACTTTTATTTCTGTACAAAATAACATCATAGCAATTCTGCTGAAAACAGCATCAGTCCGGGTTAGTTCCATTCAAATCATGCAAATTAGAGTCCAAAACAAGGGCAAATGACTTTGGAAAAGTAGATACGATGGAGACGTATCAACTCCCCCAAGCTTAACCCGTTGCTTGTCCTCAAGCAATTCAGTTGACAAACTGAAAGTGATAAAGAAAAACTTTTACAAACTCTATTTGATCTTGTTGTTGCAAATATGTAAAGCCAGCATTCAAGTTTTCAGCAAAGATTATGAACTGATCATATTCACAATAACATTTAGGTCTCACATTTACTCATATCAATGGACTAATCAACTAGCGAGCAATAATAATAAATATTGGATGACAACACTTTTTCAAAACAATCATGATATGATATAACAAGATGGTATCTCGCTAGCCCTTTCTGAGACCGCAAAACATAAATGCAGAGCACCCCTGAAGATCAAGGACTAACTAGACATTGTAATTCATGGTAAAAGAGATCCATTCACAGTCATACTCAATATCAACTAATAACAATGCATACAAATGACAGTGGTGCTCTCTAACTGGTGCTTTTTATAAGAGGATGATGACTCAGCAATAAAAGTAAATAGATAGGCCCTTCGTAGAGGGAAGCAGGGATTTGCAGAGGTGCCAGAGTTCGAGTTTTTGAAATAGAGATAAATAATATTTTGAGCGGTATGCTTTCATTGTCAACATAACAACCAAGACATCTTGGTATCTTCCATACTAGATACATTATAGGCGGTTCCCAAACAGAATGGCACAGTTTATACTCCCCCACCACCAAGAAGCACACTCCACAGCTGGTCCGAAAAACGGGTACCGTCCAACTAACAATAGTCCTGGGGGAGTTTTGTTTGCAATTATATTTTGATTTGATTTGAGCATGGGACTGGGCATCCCAATTACTAGCCATTTTCTCGTGAATGATGAGCGGAGTCCACTCAACGTGAGAATAACCCACCTAGCATGGAAGATACTGACAGCCCCCAGTCGCTACATGAGCGATTCAGGCATCCAACCCGATTATTATTTGAAGGTTTAGAGTTTAGCACATGCAAATTTACTTGGAACGGCAGGTAAATACCGCATATAGGTAGGTATGCTGGACTCATATGGAACAACTTTGGGTTTCTGGAAGTGGATGCACAAGCAGTATTCCCGCTTAGTACAAGTGGAGGCTAGCAAGAGATTGAGGAGCGACTAACTAGAGAGCGACAACGGTCATAAACATGCATTGAGATTAACCAACATTGAATGCAAGCATGAGTAGGATATATATAAATCACCATGAACATAAATATCGTGGAGGCTATGTTGATTTTGTTTCAACTACATGCGTGAACATGGGCCAAGTCAAGCCACTCGAATCATTCAAAGGAGGATACCATCCTATCATACTACATCACAACCATTTTAAAAGCATGTTGGCATGCAAGGTATACCATTATAAACTCCTAGCTAATTAAGCATGGCATGAGTAACTATAATCTCTAATTTTCATTACAAACATGTTTCATTCATAATGGGCTGAATCAAGAATGATAAACTAATCATATTTACAAAAACAAGATAGGTCGGGTTCATACCAGCTCTTCCTCATCTCAATCATTTCATCATATATCGTCATTATTTCCTTTCACTTGCACGACCGAACATTGTGGATAATAATAATAGTGCACGTGCATTGGACTAAGCTGAAATCTGCAAACATTTATTTGAAGGAGAAGACAAGGTAATACGTGCTCTTTTTTAGATCAACAATAATGCATATGAGAGCCACTCATCATTTTCATCGTGGTCTTCTCCTCTCCACCCCTAGAGAAAAGAAAAGAATTTCAAAGAAACACACTGAAATGTTTTGGAGTTTTTGTTTTTCTAAAGAAAATAAAACAAGAACGAGAAAAACTATTTACACGGGAAAGCTCCCAACAAGCAAAAGAAGAACGAGAAATCTTTTGGTTTTTTTAATACTACTACTAAGTAAACATGGAAAGTAAACTAAACTACAACTAACCATTTTGGTTTTTTCTTAAGGTTTTTCAAACATACAAGAAGAAATCGGGAAAAAGAAATAAACTAACATGGATAATAGAATGAAAAAGTATGAACACCGACAACTGAAATGAGTGTGTGAACATGAATGTAATGTCGGTGAGAAATACGTACTCCCCAAAGCTTAGGCTTTTGGCCTAAGTTGGTTTAAACCCATGGATCAAAGTAGCCCTCTTCGGTGTACTGAGGAGGATCCCGGGGGTTCCACCGGTTAGTGAGCTCCTAATGCTCCCACTGATAAACAGGCTCCTGATATGGGTCAGGTGATGGCTCTGGCTCATGAACTGGGGATTGCGTCCGCTCCAGTATGCATAAATGTCCTCGGGCATGATGAGGTACGTGCCTGAATGAATATTAAACAAAGAAGGTGCAGGCAAGGTAATAATCTGACAAGTCTTTTCAGTAAATACCAGGTTATAAATGAGTCTATTTTCCTTATTATAGCGAATAAAATCATGTGCTACCATACTGTTATAGTCTAGGTAAATAGTGGGCACCACCATATCCTCTTTCTCATCATGCCTAATAGGTATCTCAAAGCGTCTAGCAAGGCGGGAAGCATAGATACCTCCAAAGATAGGACCCTTAGTACGGTTTAAACTCATCGCACTGGTACAGCGACGTCCTAAACAAACGGTTTAAAACCCCTTTCCGCGACGGCATTTGGAACCGTCACCAAGTGAGTGTGGGCGATAGGGGGTCCTTCCCACACGACCCAGAAATCGTCGGGGATAGGCCCTCGTGGGACCCAGGCTGAGGTCGTGTGCGGTCGGGCGAGGCATGGAAACCCAATCATTTCCGTAGGTATGTACATCCCACACGGTGAATCCCAGAAATCATTTCCATAGGTATGTACATCCCACACGGTGAATCCCAGAAATCATTTCCGTAGGTATGTACATCCCACACTGTGAATCCCAGAAATCATTTCCGTTGGTTTGTACATCCCACACGGTGAATCCCAGAAATCATTTCCGTAGGTATGTACATCCCACACGGTGAATCCAGAAATCATTTCCGTAGGTATGTACATCCCACACGGTGAATCCCAGAAAATCATTTCCGTAGGTATGTACATCCCACACAGTTCTTGGTGTGGAAATGTGTGTGCAAGGTGGCCTAACGCAAACAGTTCACTGCCGGAAGCCGTGTGTGATTGTTAGTTGATCGAACACGCCTACTTTCTAGAAACCGTGCGGGTTGTTTGAGTTCATCGCCCACGGTGCTGTCTGAGTAACCGTTTGCAATAGAAAACCCCAATAAGCAGGGTAATTAGCCTATTATTGATAATCCATGTACTAATCAAACTGATATTTCTTATAAAACATGCCAGATATTTCATATCCATATAAAAGCAATTTCATAATTGAATTACATTAGATAGCTTCAGCACTCAGTTACGCCATTACACAACAGCACCAAGTTTCACATGCAGCATCAAAAACCTTTGGAAAGTAGCATCATACACGGTAAATAGACAGATGCATCTCATCTGGGAAACTGCAGAAGCGGAAGGCAAATATTGAGCCTTCAGTGATGTTGAATGTCCTTGCAACTTTAGGCCAGTGGCTATGGATAATTGCCCGCCCAACCTTCGTCCTCTTCAGCGGGACTTCAATATTGTACCGTGGGTGTTGAATGAATGCCTTCCTTGCCTCTTGACCATGCAGGTGGTTTGAGAGGTAATCATCGGTGAACTACTTTGAAAAGTACTGAAAACAAAGCTATGCATAAATCGCTGTTGTAAATTTTGAAATGGCGCAAGGGGTAAAAACAAGGTAAAAGAGTTGGTACCATCCTATAGTTGACTGATGTCTTCTTCATTGTGCAAACAAAGATCTTGCTGTTATTCGTCCCAAGTTTCTTCATCCTAACAATCTTTCTGAGTTTCTTGACTTGACTAATATTCATGGACATCTCATTTCCCCATATGCAAAATGGATCGAACAGCGGGTCTAAGCCTCTGATAGCAGGACCTACATGTGCAAGACCAAATTGTAAGAAACCTAAATATTAGAATGATTCCTGCAACTGCACAATAATGTGCTATTAGCCAAAGGACCCTGCTTGAACGAACCTCGATGGTAAACTGCAATGTCTCCCATTGTTTCCCTGCAACACACATAAGGAAGATCTTGATCAGGTTAACTGAGAGTTGCCATACTATCAGTAGAATATGTATTGAGTATAGCCCAATTCGATTGGTGTCACATGCATAACAATACAACATTGTACCCACAGCAAATGAAAATCAAATTGCAGAACTGAACCAAACAGTAAAATGGACAGCAGACCAAATGAACCAAAATAGTTAACTGAGCACGACATTGCAGAATAGAAACATGTACTAGAAGATAAGACAGTTAACAAAACAAAGAATGCTTGAGAACGGTACTACAAAATGTAGCAATTGTTGGACCAAAGTGTTAACTGAACATTACATTTCACAGGACCAAACTGTTAACTGAACATCAGATTGCATATTAACATTACAGAGGACAAATCACTAGAAGGCACTGGCAGGTGGCCTCGAGAAAACATCATGAACTGTATTTTAAGGTAGACAACCGCGCGGCGGTGTCGACGGTGGCCTCGAAGACGAGATGCTCCTCCAAGATCTGGCGGTCGACACGCATGTCAGCCATAGCAACCTTGTTCGCGCGTGCGGCCGCATGCTACTCAGCTCCACGTTATACTGCGTGTAAAATGGCTGTGGGCGGTGCTTAATTGGAGGAGGGGGCAGTGATTTCAGTGGAAGGTATCGCTCCGTCAGTTGGGGCATGTGGGACGGGAAAGGAGGAGGATGGTGTGGGTGGGGTGTGGATTACCTGACCATATCGACGAGGCCGCGCAGCAAGAAGAAGGGTCGGTGGCGAGGAGGCCTCGCAGCAAGAAGAAGGGTCGCCGGCGAGGAGGCGGCGCTGCAAGAAGAAGGGTCGCCGGCAAGGAGGCGACGCTGTAAGAAGAAGGGTAGTCGGCGAGGAGGCGGCGCTGCAAGAAGAAAGGTCGCTGGCGAGGAGGCTGAGCTGCCAGTAAGCAGCAGTGAAGGTTTGAACTTGGAAAGCAAGGAGGAACAGTGGAAATGTGGCTTTTGGTAGGAGGGAGGGGCGGGGAGATAGATATTTCCGCGGTGGCCAAAAAATTTCGCTCGGTGCCGCGAGAAACTGGCGCGCAAGTGTGGTTCAAGCGGGGGCGATGGACTGTAGACAACGAAGCTTCCTGCGTAAGCCAGACAAGACGGTGCGCAAAGATATTTTATATCGCATCCCACACGATTCTTTCTAGTAAACTGTTTGTGATATACCTGATTTTTTCATTATATTTTGAAAGACAAAATGGTGTTACGGAGGGAAAGGATGGTGTTTGAATTGCTAGAACATTTACGTACAGTGAACATGCAACTAGTACATGAGTGTCGTGTTTAAATTTGGAATTATTCCGGGTTCGTTTGGCATTTTTATGCATTAATTGAGTTTCTGGGCATTTAATGTGCATAATTCAAATTTGAACTACAAGCACATGCTCCAATGCACCAAAGTTTGCTGAAAAATCACATGTGTGCCTTTGGGTGGATTTATAGGTCCCAAGCATGAAATGGGAATAAAATTCAAACATCTGGGTGTCGTGGCTCAGCCGGAATGATTGAGAAACTTGGTTTTTTAATTCCTGGAAATCCAAAACACAGCTGAAAATCATGAAACTTGGCATGGTGTCATGACATGGCACCAACATGCTGCAGTAAATTTTTTGGCCGAATTGGGACAAGCTTTGGTGTAAGCTTCTTGCAAACCGGAGCTTCCCTCAAGAAGGCTCCTGGTTCCGAAAGGGAATGTGTCGCCTCCGTGTGCGAAACGACATACGTACACTGCCTTGTCCCGCCTTATTTTTTTTACACAGGCAGATTAGACCATATAGAAGTATCGTGCTAAATTTTGGAATTATTCCATGTTTGTTTGGCCTTTTTTATACATTAATTGAGTTTCTGGGCATTTAATGTGCATAATTCAAATTTGAACTACAAGCACGTGCTCCAGTGCACCAAAGTTGTTTGAAAAATCACATGTGTGTCCTTGGGTGAATTTCTAGGTCCCATGCAAGAGATGGGAGTGAAATTCAAACATCTGGGCGTCGTGGCTCGGCCGAAAAGATTGATAAACTTAGTTTTTTAATTCCTGTAATTCCAAAACATGCCTGAAAATCATGAAACTTGGCATGGTCTCATGACATGGCACCAACATGCTGTGGTAATTTTTCTGTTTGATTTGCGAAGGCCCACACATTAACAATCAACAAAGTCATTTTGGAACAAGTTCTGTCACGTTACAAATTGGAAACACAAGTATTATTGAAACTATGGGCGTTCGACTTACCAATTAAGTGCGGCCACGCGTCCCCTTCTTTTATTGGCTAGGAGGTGTCGTGCGGGGTAGCTATTTGAGTACGGGAGGTGTGCGATCAGACCCCTGCGTGTGCTTATCGGGAGGAGAGCCCTTTGACCGCTACCTGCCGCGCACCTCCCTCCCAACGTCTCCATTAATGGCGCCCGAGCACCTATTCTACGGCCTGGCTATATGTCTCACTGGACTGAGATTTAAGAGAGAAAAATGAAAATCTAAAAAGAAAGTTTTGCACGGATCCTGATGTAAGATCCGATGGACCTATATAGCATCGACTGCGACTTATAGCAAGCATGATGAATATAAGGACGATGACAGTGGATAATAATTGTCTTACATATTTAGAAACATAATTAAAAAAATCCACATGCGGCAACGCCCGAAATACACAAGGGCAAAAGAAGAAGGAAGACAACGATCTGGCTCATTGATCTCTACTTTCTTGATGCGTTGGTGCAGGCCACAGGAACTAGTCTCCGCGGCGAGCGGCGACGAGCTCTTTCTTGTCCTCAAGATGCTGCTTGGGAGCATCCACGGATTCCTCCACCAGCCTTGTGCGCTCGATGCGCAGCTTGTTATTCTCGTCCATAAGTTTCTCGACGATGACGCCGGTCCTCTTCAACAAGGCAGTGGTCTGCTTCTGCTGCTCCACACTTCCGACGATCTCCGCCCTCAGCAGATCGCGCTCGGCTCGGAGATTCGCATTGCTCTCATTTAGTTGCCGGATGACGTCGATAGACTGTTCAAACGAGGCTTGCAGGTCATCCTGCAACCTCACCACCTGGAGATCGGATCCATCCGCCTATGGACGAGGGCACGCATGCGCCTGTAAGAGTCCTCGCCTGCCCGCGAGGCATTTTCCCAGGCCGCGGCGGCAAGGGAGGACATCCCTGCTGCATTCGCGGTGTGGCGGGACATATGTTCTGCTTCCGCGGCGCGGCCGGACCAGTATGCTGCATCGACGGCGCGGCGGGTCCTCTGTGCTGATTCGGCGGCGTGGCGGGACCTCTCTGCTGCTACGGTCGTGCGGCCGGACATGTTGGCTGCTATCGCAGCGAGGCGGGACATCTCTCGTGCCCCCGCTTCCAGGCTCGCCTCTCCCTGGTGGCAATCTCTCGACCCAGAACTCACGCTAGCCACGGCGGACGCAAGGGAATGATGATGAATGACTTGTTAGTTTTTTACTTTTTGTGGATGAGGAATTGAGAAGGAATGTGCAGTCACCTTGGAGTAGTAGTATTTATAACCGCCTAGTAATACGCTTCTAAGTGGGAAACCGTTTAGGTTTTGATAGGTGTGAACAGGTTTGCAATTTGGAATGTGATGGGACACATGCTCAAAATTTACTGATGGTTATAAGTGCGGCACTATTCCCGGAAGGCGTAACGTGGGCACGTACGCCTTCTCGGCCGCGTAAGTGGCGTTTGAACCATAGGGTGCACCGCAATAGGCAATGTCAGCACACGTATGTCGGATCACGGGTTTCGGCAAAACCCTCAAGGTTCGAACACTAGGGTGTGCACGAAGATTTCCTCCCTACCGATCCACGCCCTAGCTCGCTAAGATCTCGCGGACGAACTCGACGAACTCACAACAAAAAAGACACAAGATTTATACTGGTTCGGGCCACCGTTATGGTGTAATACCCTACTCCAGTGTGGTGGTGGTGGATTGCCTCTGGGGCTGATGATGAACAGTACAAAGGGAAGAACAGCCTCCTGAGGTTGAGGTGTTCTTGTGCTTGGCCAACTTGTGTGGGTGAGGACTTGATTCCCTCAAGATGAGATGCCCCCCACTGTGGTGGCTAGTTCTACTTATATAGGCCCTAGTCCTCTTCCCAAATATTGAGCGGGAAGGAAGCCAACAACGGCCGATTTGAAAGGGGACAGCTAGTATAGCTTATCCTGACAAAAGTGGTTTTTGCCTGCAAAAGGCTCTGGTGGTGACGCCGCATTGGGATCCATGG
The DNA here is from genome assembly GCF_018294505.1 of Triticum aestivum. Lineage (NCBI taxonomy): Eukaryota > Viridiplantae > Streptophyta > Magnoliopsida > Poales > Poaceae > Triticum > Triticum aestivum. The sequence continues at coordinate 221,329,052 of NC_057814.1, read as the reverse complement.
TGACATCCGTCTTGCCGTCCCGCTGGTCTTGGTCTTGTTGCACCGATATGGAAACCTTTGCTTGATGCCTCGGTACTCCGCGCCTGCGCTTGCCTCCTTAGCACCAAAGAGGAAACAAGGACACTGCGCGCGCTGGCGCCCGCCTGGCGCCCGCCTGATCTTGATCGTCATGGCTCACATTATGAGAGCCTCGTGAGGTTTGCCCTACCTTGATTTCTCCGCCCCTCGCGAGGCAACCTGGTGAGGCCGCTCCTGAGGAGGTCTTGCGTCGTCCGCCTCGCGAGGCTTGGCCCCTCGCGAGGGTCTTGAATGCCTTGTTGATGAAGATGGGCCGTACAGGCCCGCTAGCTCAGCCACGCCGCGGGCCGCAGGCAGGCAAGTCTAGGGACCCCCGTTCCCAGAACACCGACAGTAGCCCCCGGGCCCAAGGCGCGCTCGGGCTTGGCTTCGAGGCGAAGCCAAAGGTCAAGTGCGGAGCGCCACGGGCCCCAAAAGCCTGTGGCCTTGGTCGACGCGTGGCGGTTGATTGGACGTGGGCGTCTCCACTTCCCCATGCTGCCTTGGAATCCGCCTGGCTATGCGGCCCCCGCAACCTACACAGTTATTCTTCCATCGCCCACGCCATCGAGTTGTAATTCTTGACTTGTAAGTAAATAAAAGTGTGATGATCATCATTATTAGAGCATTGTCCCATGTGAGGAAAGGATGATGGAAGCTATGATTCCCTCACAAGTTGGGATGACTCTCCGGACTTACAAAAAAAGAGGCCAAAAGAAGCCCACAAAAAAATTAGAGAAAAGAGTGAAGGGGCAATGCTACTATCCTTTTAACACACTTGTGCTTCAAAGTAGCACCAAGATCTTCACGATAGAGAGTCTACTATGTTGTCACTTTCATATACTAGTGGGAATTTTTCATTATAGAACTTCGCTTGTAAATTCCAATGATGGGATTCCTCAAATTGCCCTAGGTCTTCTTGAGCAAGCAAGTTGGATGCACAGCCACTTAGTTTCTTTTTGAGCTTTCATACACTTATAGCTCTAGTGCATCCGTTGCATGGCAATCCCTACTCACTCACATTGATATCTATTGATGGGCATCTTCATAGCCCGTTAATACGCCTAGTTGATGTGAGACTTTCTCCTTCTTTTTGTCTTCTCCACAACCACCATATTCTATTCCACCTATAGTGCTATATCCATGGCTCACGCTCATGTATTGCGTGAAAGTTGAAAAAGTTTGAGAATACTGAAGTATGAAACTATTGATTGACTAAAACCGGGGTTGTGCATGATTAAATACTTTTTGTGATAAGATGGAGCATAGCCAGACTACATGATTTTGTACGGATGACTTTCTTTGGCCATGTTATTTGGAGAAGACATGACTGCTTTCTTAGTATGCTTGAAGTATTATTGTTTTCATGTCAATCTTGAACTTTTGTTTTGAATCTTATGGATCTGAATATTCATGCCACAGTAAAGAAAGTTACATGGATAAATATGTTAGGTAGCATTCCACATCAAAAAATTCTGTTTTTATCATTTACCTACTCGAGGACGAGCAGGAATTAAGCTTGGGGATGCTTGATACATCTCCAACGTATCTATAATTTTTTATTGTTCCATGCTATTATATTATCTATTTTGGATGTTTTATATGCATTAATATGCTATTTTATATTATTTTGGGGACTAAATTATTAACCTAGAGCCTAGTGCCAGTTTCTGTTTTTTCCTTTTTTTGAGTTTTACAGAAAGGAATATCAAACGGAGTCCAAAAAACTTTCATGATGATTTTTCTTGGACCAGAAGACATCCACGGAGCTTAGAGAGGAAGTCAGAAGAGTCCTGAGGGCTCTAGAAGCCCTCAGGGCACGCCCTCCTGGCTTGTGGGCCCCACGGGACTCCTCCAACCCTAATTTTTGCTTTATAAATTCCCAAATATTCCCCCAGCATCAGAAGCGTCCACAAAAATACTTTTCCACCGCCGTAACCTTCTGTACCCGTGAGATCCCATCTTGGGGCCTTTTCCGGCACCCTGCCGGAGGGGAATTCAATCACGGAGGGCCTCGACATCAACCTTGTGCCCTCCCGATGAAGCGTGAGTAGTTTACCACAGACATATGGGTCCATAGCTAGTAGCTAGATGGCTTCTTCTCTCTCTTTCATCTTCAATACAATGTTCTCCTCGATGTTCTTGGAGATCTATTCGATGTAATATTATTTTGTGGTGTGTTTGTTGAGATCCGATGAATTGTGGATTTATGATCAGATTATCTATGAATATCATTTGAGTCTTCTCTGAACTCTTTTATGCATGATTAAAATATCTTTGTATTTATCTTCGAACTATCGGTTTGGTTTGGCCAACTGGATTGGTTTTTTTTTGCAATGGGAGACATGCTTAGTTTTGGGCTCAATCTTATGGTGTCCTCACCAGTGACAGAAGGGGTAGCGAGCCACGTATTGTGTTGTTTCCATCAAGGATAAAAATATGGGGTTTATATCACATTGCTTGAGTTTATCCCTCTACATCATGTCATCTTACTTAATGTGTTACTCCGTTCTGATGAACTTAATATTGTACATGCATGATGGATAGCAGTCGATGTGTGGAGTAATAGTAGTAGATGCAGGCAGGAGTCGGTCTACTTGTCACGGACGTGATGCCTATATTCATGATCATTGATACGTCTCCAACGTATCTATAATTTTTTATTGTTCCATGCTGTTATATTATCAATCTTGGATGTTTTACAATCATTTATAGTCATTTTATATCTTTTTTGGTACTAACCTATTGACATAGTGCCAAGTGTCAGTTGCTATTTTTTCCATGTTTTTTACGTCGCAGAAAATCAATATCAGACGGAGTCCAAATGCCCCGAAACTTTACGGAGAATTTTTATGGGCCAGCAGGAACACAACGGGCCCTGGCTGCGCCTGGGGGGTGCCCCGAGGGGGCACAACCCACCATGGCGCGCCAGGAGGCCCACACGCGCCCTGGTGGGTTGTGCCCACCTCGGGTGCCCCCCGGACCGCCTCTTTGCTCTATAAATACCCCCAATATTCTAGAAAACCTAAAGGAATTGACGAAATATTCATCCAGTCGCCACAAAGTCCAGAACCACCAGATCCAATCTAGACACCATCTTGGATGGGGTTCACCACCTCCATTGGTGCCTCTCCGATGATGCGTGAGTAGTTCTCTGTAGACCTTCGGGTTCGTAGTTAGTAGCTAGATGGCTATCCCTCTGTCGCTGGATTCTCAATACAATGGTCTCTTGGAGATCCATATGATGTAACTCTTTTGCGGTGTGTTTGTTGGGATCTGATGAACTATGAGTTTATGATTAGTTATATCTTTTTATATCCATGAAAGTTATTTGAGTTTCTTTGATCTCTTATATGCATGATTGCTTATAGCCTCGTATTTCTTCTCTGATATTTGGGTTTTGTTTGGCCAACTTGATCTATTTATCTTGCAATGGGAAGAGGTGCTTTGTAGTGGGTTCAATCTTATGGTGCTTGATCCCAGTGATAGAAAGGGAACCGACACGTATGTATCATTGCTACTAAGGATAAAACGATGGGGTCTATCTCTACATAGATAGATCTTGTCTACATCATGTCATCGTTCTTATTGCATTACTCCGTTTTTCCATGAACTTAATACACTAGATGCATGCTGGATAGCGGTCGATGTGTGGAGTAATAGTAGTAGATGTAGGCAGGAGTCGGTCTACTAATCTTGGACGTGATGCCTATATAATGATCATTGCCTGGATATCGTCATGATTATTCGAAGTTCTATCAATTTCCCAACAGTAATTTGTTTACCCACCGTTTGCTATTTTTCTCGAGGGAAGTCACTATTGAAACCTATGCCCCCCGGTCTTCTTTCTCATATATTTGCCTTTGCGATCTACTTTTCTCTTGCATTTATTTTCAGATCTATTAAACTAAAAATACAAAAATACTTTGCTGCAATTTATTTTATTTGCGGTCTATTTATTCAATCTATTACAACTTTATCCGGTCCACGCACCGTTTATGGCGCCGTTACCCGAAAGGGATTGACAAGCCCTGTAACACGTCGGGTTGCGAGTGATTGTTATTTGTGTGCAGGGGCTGTTTATGTTGTGTTGCTTGGTTCTCCTACTGGCTCGGTAACCTTGATTTTATATCTGAGGGAAATACCTACCGCCGCTGTGCTGCATCATCCCTTCCTCTTTGGGGAAACACCGGCGTAGCTTCAAAGCGACATCAAATGGAATTTCTGGCGCCGTTGCCGGGGAGGATCTTCAACATATACCAGGTTCCTAATCACAAATCTCATCTCCTCGCAATTTATATTATTTTCCATTTGCCTCTCATTTTCCTCTCCCCCACTTCACAAAAATTTGCCGTTTCATTCGCCCTCTTCTTGGTCCGCCTTTTTCTCGTCAGATCTCATTTTTGCTCGTGTTGCCATGTGTCTTCTATTTGCTTGCATCTTTGCTTGCTAAAAATCTATTGATATGGATCTTCATCCACTTGCTAATCTTTTTAAAAGATCCAATTATGACGAACCAATTGTTAGTGAATTGAATTCACTAGATTATCTCTATGAAGTTTTGCTTGAGATTTATGAATCTGAAATTGTGATGAAGTGTTAAACAAAGAAATTCATGAAGTTATTCATGATAGCTCCTTGAATTGCAATGATTTTACTCTAAATTCTCTTAATGTCAATTGTGTTAGTAATATGCAAAACCCCAAGCTTGGGGATGCTTGTTTTGATATGTCTACTACTTATTGCAATGATCATGATTGGGGTGATAAATGTTTCTTATGATCTTGAAAATTATTTAAGCCTCATGATGAATATGTTTGTGATAATATTGAAAGTGGGTTTGGAAGAGTGTCAACTTTAGCTAAAAATAATCCCACATAATTGGAGAGTGTTCAATCTTATGAAATTTTTGATAAAAGTGGGCTTGGAGAGGTCATGACTTTATTTGATGATAATCCCACAATTTTGGAAGAGTGTCAACTTTGCATGCATGTGGATCATGAAGAGAATATTTTATGTAATAGTTATATTATTGAATTTTATTATGATCCTACATGTAACTATTATGAGAGAGGAAAATATTGTTGTGGAAATTTTCATGTTACTAAATTAAGTCTTGTTATGTTGAGATTGTCAATGTTTTATTCCTCTCCTTTGCTTATGCTAGATATTTCTTGTCTTGATAATTTATTTTCTTATAAAATTCCAATGCATAGGAAGTATGTCAGACTTAAATGTGTTTGTCACATGTTTTATGATGCTCTCTTTGTCTTTCAATTATTATCTTTCTTGTGAGCATCATTGAAATCTTTATGACTAGCTAAGGGCGTAAAACTATAACACTTGTTGGGAGGCAACCCAATGAATAAAATTTATTTTTGCCTTTTGCTTTCTGGTCTTGAGTGTTTGCACAATTATGCTACTGTTATGATTGTGTTTTTTGTGTTTTAATTGGTGTTTGTGCCAAGTAGAACCGATAGGATCTTCTTGGGTGATAATTGTTTGATCTTGCTGAAAAAGACAAAAACTTTGCGCTCACGAAAATAATTCTCATTTTTTATCAGAAAGTGCTTTTGCCCTGATTCTTTTTGCAGAAGATTAATATACAAATTTATCAGGTCATCCTATTTTTTCAGAACTTTTGGAGTTCCAAAAGTTTTCGACAAAGTCAGATTGCTATAGACTATTCTGTTTTGACTGATTCTGTGTTCTTTGTGTTGTGTGCTTATTTTGATGGCTCTATGGTTTTCTTTGATGAGTTTTTGCCATAGAAAAGTTGGAATACAGTATATATAATACAAAAACAAAATGTGAATTGGTTTGATACAGTACTTATAGTAGTGGTTTGCTTTCTTACACTAACGGATCTCACGGAGGTTTTGTTGAGTTTTGTGTGATTGAAGTTTTCAAGTTTTGGGTTATCTTACGATGGATGAAGGATGGATAGAAGAGCCTAAGCTTGGGGATGCCCAGGCATCCCAAGCTATTCTCCAACCAACTAAGCTCGGGGATGCCCCCGAGTGGCATGCCTCCTTTCTTCTAACGACCATGGGTATTTTACTCGAAACTATATTTTTATTCGTCACATGATATGTGTTTTGCTCGGAGCATCTTGTATGATATGAATCTTTGCTTGTTTTATTTCGTGTTTTAAGTCATCAATCCTTGCTGGACACACCTATTTGAGAGAGCCAAAATTATGTCATGACTTGCTAGAATTGCTCTCTATGCTTCACTTAAATTTTTATGAGCAATGGACTTGCTCTAGTGCTTCACTTATATCTTTTTGAGAATGGTGTGCTTTAGTATTTTTGAAGAAATGCTCTCTTCTTTCACTTAGATTTATTTGAGAGTTAGTAAAATTTTCAAGAAATTTTCTCTTGCTTCACTTAAATTAATTTGAGAGAAAGAAATAAAGAATTATATGCTCATGATCTTCACTTATATTTGTTTGAGCTTATGAAAAGCAACACATGAAAATTAGTCCAAAGTCATAGATATCCAAGAAGGATATAATAAAAACTTTCATGAAGATCATTGGACAAAATAAACTTGATTCTTAGTAATAGTTTTGAGATATGATGATGTGATATGTGAATTATGTTGGTGAGTAATTATGCTTTAGTAAGAATATTGGTGTTAAGGTTTGTGATTCCCTATGCAAGTACGAAAGTCAATAGTCATGCAATGAAATTATATCCTACTTGTGGTGCATTATTCGGTGTTATTTATGCTTAATGCTTGCTTATGAGATTATCCGTTTCTTGGTTGGTCGCTTCTCAATCTTTTGCTAGCCTTCATTTTGCACTAAGTATGATCTCTACTTGTGCATCCAAAAACTAGTTTTGCCACATGAGTCCACTATATCTACCTATATGTGGTATTCTTTTGCCGTTCTAAGCAAATTTGCATGTGCCATCTCTAATTTTCAGAATAATCTTCTCTTTTGTGTGTTTGTTTCGCTCGCGGAGCGATGAGGGGTGGCTAATATTTTCCATGCTAGATGTGTTATTCTCACGATGAGTGTTTATTCATTTGTCGCACGAGAGTAAGGCAAAGGTATTAGGGATGCCTAGTCCCGAAATGCAAAAAAATAAATTTACTTTATGTTGTCAAATAATAAATTCCTTGGAAAGTGTTGGTATAGAGGCCACCCGTGGATACGGTTAGCCATGGAAAGTGAAAGTATGGTGGAAAAAGGAATCAACTTTATTTTCTGTTTGGGAACCTCCTATGATATATCTAGCATGGAAAGTGTTGGGAACTCTAAGTCGTTTTCGTTGGTGGGATGGATACACCTCCCAAAATGTCTTTATCTCTAAGTTTTTTCGCTTTGAGCTCTGGCACCTCTACAAATCCCTACTTCCCTCTTCGAAGGGCCTTTCTTTTACTTTATGCAATTTTTATTTTGAGTCTCCATCTTCTCTTACAAAAGCACCAACTAGGAGGCAATATGATCATACTTAAGTATTGGGTGTAACTAATATTTGAGTGTGTTTCATGAATGGATCAATGGTTGAGCGTGATGGGCTAGGGATAACTTACTTTAGCATTGATATTTTGAAAGACATGGTTGCTTGTTGATATGCTTGAGTATCTAAATTATCATGTCAAAACTAGACTATTACTTTGAACAACTAAAAGTCCAAATGTCCATGCTATAAAGAAACGAAATATGATATGACATGTTAGGCAGCATTCCACATCAAAAATTCTGTTTTATCACTTACCTACTCGAGGACGAGTAGGAGTTAAGTTTGGGGATGCTGATACGTCTCCAACGTATCTATAATTTTTTATTGATCCATGCTGTTATATGATCAATCTTGGATGTTTTACAATCATTTATAGTCATTTTATATCATTTTTTGGTATTAACCTATTGACATAGTGCCAAGTGCCAGTTGCTGTTTTTTCCATGTTTTTACATCGCAGAAAATCAATATCAGATGGAGTCCAAATGTCGTGAAACTTTACGGAGAATTTTTATGGGCCAGAAGGAACACAACGGGCCCTGGCTGCGCCTGGGGGGTGCCCCGAGGGGGGCACAACCCACCAGGGCGCGCCAGGAGGCCCACGCGCGCCCTGGTGGGTTGTGCCCACCTCGGGTGCCCCCCGGACCGCCTCTTTGCTCTATAAATACCTGAATATGCCAGAAAACCTAAAGGAATCGATGAAATATTCATCCAGCCGCCGCGAAGTCCAGAACCACCAGATCCAATCTAGACACCATCTCGGATGGGGTTCACCACCTCCATTGGTGCCTCTCCGATGATGCGTGAGTAGTTCTTTGTAGACCTTCGGGTCCGTAGTTAGTAGATAGATGGCTATCTCTCTCTCTCTCGCTGGATTCTCAATACAATGGTCTCTTGGAGATCCATATGATGTAACTCTTTTGCGATGTGTTTGTTGGGATCTGGTGAACTTTGAGTTTATGATCAGTTATATCTTTTTATATCCGTGAAACTTATTTGAGTTTCTTTGATCTCTTATATGCATGATTGCTTATAGCCTCGTATTTCTTCTCTGATATTTGGGTTTTGTTTGGCCAACTTGATCTATTTATCTTGCAATGGGAAGAGGTGCTTTGTAGTGGGTTTGATCTTACGGTGCTTGATCCCAGTGACAGAAAGGGAACCGACACGTATGTATCATTGCTACTAAGGATAAAACGATGGGGTCTATCTCTACATAGATAGATCTTGTCTACATCATGTCATCGTTCTTATTGCATTACTCCATTTTTCCATGAACTTAATACACTAGATGCATGCTGGATAGCGGTCGATGTGTGGAGTAATAGTAGTAGATGCAGGCAGGAGTCGGTCTACTAATCTCGGACGTGATGCCTATATAATGATCTTTGCCTGGATATCTTCATGATTATTCGAAGTTCTATCAATTGCCCAAGAGTAATTTGTTTACCCACCGTTTCCTATTTTTCTCGAGAGAAACCACTAGTGAAATCTACGGGCCCCGGGTCTTCTTTCTCATATATTTGCCTTTGCGGTCTCACTTTATTTACATTTAGTTTAGTTTGCTCTTTTATTTATCTTTTATACCTATCTCTTTTAGATCTCACTCTTGTTCTTGACCGTGAAGGGATTGACAACCCCTTTTTTGCGTTGTGTATAAGTGTTTGTTAGTTTATGCAGGTGCATAGATTGAAGACTTGCTTGTGCCTCCTACTGGATTGATACCTTGGTTCTTAACTGAGGGAAATACTTATCTCTACTTTGCTACATCACCCTTTCCTCTTCAAGGGGAAAATCAACGCAAGCTCAAGAAGTAGCAACCTACCTTGTCGCGGCTAATCTATATAAATTGTACTCCACCAGCAGCAAAGTAGAAACCAAAACCTGAGAGAGCTTCGTTCAATTATCATCCGTCGGGGATTTCCACCCTACCGAGTGAATATTCCATATATATAGTTTGATTTTCCATTGAAAACGTTCATTTGTACAAAGAAAAAACTAAACAAGGAGATTCACATTTTTTGCATTTATTAGTCAACATAACAATCTAAAAAATATATGAGAATATCCATTTTAAACACGGGTAAAAACGAGTGAAAATCCACTTATCAATGGCGGCGCTTCTTCTTTAAGTTTGTCTTCACGGCTTCGATCCTCCGCGATTCGTCTGACTGGACGTAGTTGACGGACCTCAAAACGATGATTCATGCCCTCTCCTTGGGCAGCGAGGGTAGGGTTTCTCATCGTGCATGTACGATGGTGTGATTTTGTGTCACGTGCTCCGGATCTATTCAAGGGTACAACAATGATCAATTCGGCTCAAGGATGTTGGTCCTTAGGGGCACGTGCACAGAGACTTCACGACTGCCATCGGCAAGGTCAAACTGGCTCTGGTAGGCGAGTGACGACATTATTGCGTCATCGGCTAGTTCTGGAGGCGGCAATGGTCATTCGACGTTAAAGAGACTTTGGTGTGTGTGTGTGTGTGTGTGTGTGTAGGCGATGTAGCTACAGTACTAGGATGGCCCAGAGGCAAGACTAAGTTAAGTCTCGCAGAACGCAGGAAATAACACTGTCGAGAAGTGATGAAGATACGTCGTAGTATTATTTTTCATGTGGGCTGGGGTGGTATATGGCCCAAGAGTCACTTTTGCTTTACCAGGGCCATTTGGATTGCCAGGGGCACTGCAATATGTCGCGTTTAGCGAGCAGGTGCACTGCACTCGCGTCAGGGGAAGCCCCAGACGGGTCGACCCAGCGGCGCGGGAGCCACGGCCTGTTTTTTTTTCTGTTTTCTGTTCTCATTTTTTGCTTCATTTTTGTACTTTTATTTATACTTTAAAAATATTCCATATATATATATATATATATACATATATATGTGTGTGTGTATGTATGTATGTATGTATGTATATGTAGGTTCACGCTATTCGTCACCCAGGGTGAGGAATAGTTATTCTTCACCCCCTCTCTATTTTGACGTCAATGCACCGTATTTTTAGGTTTCATAAATTTTTTCTTATTTCATACGTAAAAGAGAATGTAAGAAAATATATAGTCACCGTAAAAAAATATTTTATGTTATGTAAAATACGAATGTAAAAACATAGTGTAAAACATACATAAAATGTGATATCTCTGGTGTTATAACCTATTTTTTTGTTTTCTTATACCAAATTTTACGTAGTGAATCAATATGAATATAACAATTTGCATTCCGAATGTAATTTATTTATGAAGCGTTCGTAAGATTACCTCGGGTGAAGAATAACTTATTCTGCATTCTGGGTGATGAATAGTACTACTATATGTATGTTTTGTTTTGTATGTATGTATGTATGTATGTATGTATGTATTACAAAAAACACTCTTCAAAAACATATTTAGAAAAAATATAGAATAAGTATTATAAAATTTTGAACAAGAATTTGAAAAATGTTGAACATATATTTGAAAAAGTTGAATAAGTATTAAAGATGTTGAACCAATATTTGAAAAATGTTGAATAGGTATTTAAAAATGTTGAATGAGTATATGAAAAATGTTGAACAAGTATTGGAAAAGGTTGAACATGAATTTTGAAGTATTTGAAAATGTTGAATAAGTATTTAAAGTATTTGAAAAATGTTGAATAGGTATTAAAAAAATGTTGAATGGGTATATGAAAAATGCTGAACAAGTATTTGAAAAATGTTGAATAAGTATAAAAGTGTATACAAAAAATGTTGATCACTATTAAAAAATATTTTTGATATATACGGAAATGTAGAGTGAAAACAAAAACAAACATAAGAAAAGGGCAATAAAAACAGAAAATGCAGAATAATAAAGAAAGCAAAACAAAAAAATAAGGAAAACAAAAAAAGAAAGAAAGAAAGAAAACAAAGTGCAAAAAAAGGGATGAAAAAATGGAGAAGAAAAAGAAAAGAAAACGAAACAGAAAATAAAAACAGAAAATCTGGTGAAAAACCAGATCTTCACCTTCAACTATGGTTGCGACCAAAAACTTGGCACGAAGCTGACGGAAGCTTACTAGCAAGATGCGAGCCGCATCATCCCGGAGACCGGGGTTCGATCCTCCGGTCCTCCATGTTTTTTCTCCACTGTTTTTTAACTCAAGCAAAAGAAAATGGGCCGGCCCGATTCATACTGCACAGGAAGATTCCTTCGGCGAGAAATGTTGAATGAGTATATGAAAAATGTTGAATGAGTATTAAAAAATGTTGAATGAGTATATAAATAGCTCTCGCGGATCGCGAGTGCTACGTCCCGCCTAATGGGATATATATGGATCTCTCGCTAAACCGTCTGGAGTAATCAAACTTGTCACCTCCTGGTTACTTCGTCACACTAACGGCCACTAAGCCAGCATAAAATTAAAGTTAAATGACTTGGACGCAACCTACTAGAAGGAAAAGAGCTGGCTCTACACAAAGGTTTCTTTTTTTTCTTTTCTTTCTTCATTTCCTTCTGTTTTATTCGGTTTTCTTCAAGGTTTTTTCCAAAAAAATCGCTTTCTTTTGTTTCTTTTATTTTTCCTTATTTTTTGGTTTTTTCATTTTTTTTCTTTGATTTCCTTTTTCATTTTCATTTTTTTTATTTTCTATCTTTTTCATTACATGATCAATAATGTTTGTATACATATTTAATATTTTTCAAATGCATAATTATAATTTTTCGAAACATTATGTAAATTATATTTGTGTAATATATATGTTTATAATTGTTTAAAGTGTAAACAAAAGTAAAAATGGAACAAAAATAGAAAAAAAAAACACGTGAAAAAATGGAAAACAAAACGAGGCAGTGTGTACTACTGTGAACTGGGGTGGCCCATATGCTCGCGCACACGAGACATAGGTGCTCCCCGCTTGGAAAATAAAATAGGAGTATGGGATGCTAGCTGCGGTATACAGGAAAAACGTGGTGCAGAGCACGAACAAGATGTGCTAACACATATCCCTTATATTTATTGGTTCTACAGAAGATGTATGATAAAAAGCTGGCATTAAGTCATGCAACGCGCTCAGGCAAATCTGACCAAAAGAACTGAAGATATCCAGACACGGAGTTGGAAGAATGTTAATCATGTGTCTGGAAATTTTTAAACATGTATAAAAATAATGTTTCAGATGTATACGAAACCATATGCAATGTGTATTCAAAGAGTAGACATTAAAACATATATTAAAAAAACATTATGTATGTGAAAAATGTCAAACAGGTACAAAAAATATGTCCCAATGTATACGAAAAATGTACATTTCTATAATTAAAAAAGTACAAATTGTTAAAAAAATGACAAAATAAAAATAGAAAGAAAAAAGGTAAAAATCAAAGAAAATAAATAAAAGAAAGCCCGATGAACACAACGAAAACCCGATAGAGAAAACCACAAAGAAAACTTCGCCGCAGCCATAGCACTCGTCCGGCCTAGTAGCGTCGAACATGAGGCGAGACTGAATTCAGTCTCACAATGGGTGAGAAATAGCCCTGGCGCGATGTGGCTAAATCCTATTTGATGCTTCATGCACCAGTTACTAGTCTTTTCGGAGGAATTGATGTTGTTTTGATGGGTTGGCCCATGTCAGCTTCCCCTTTCCCAGTTTGAGGAAGCTCCCAGAAACTTCCAAACAGGTCTTTTCTTCGCTTTTTTGTTTGGTTTATCTCCTCTGTTTTCTTTTCATTTTGTTTTTCTTTTTCTCATTATTTTTATTTTTATTTTCTTTTTATTTCCATTTTCTCCTTTTATTTTTATAACGGTCATGAGTTTTTTTTCTCGTTCAAATCATGATATTTTCCGAAAATCACAAACATTTTTAAAAATTGTGAACTTTTACCAATTTCATGAACAGTGTTCAATCCGTGAAATCTGTTCAAATCCATAAAAAAAATTTAATTTGTGAAACTTATCAATTTCGCAAAATTTTCCAACTTCATGAAATACTTCCATATCCTTATTTTTTCAAATGTATGAACTTTTTTAACTTGTGGACTATTTTTTAAATTCATGAACTTTTCGAATTTGTGAACTTTCTTAAGAATTCATGAACTTTTTAAAAAGGAATTACCAATTTGCTTCAAAAGATTCCTGAAAACTAGAAGTTTTTTTCATGCGACAGCGACCAATATCATAAAATTTCGGGTGAAAAAAGAAACCTATGAAGAGCTAGCCAAAACAGGGGCATGGCTATGACTCCTACTACGGCTCGCCTATAGGTAGCAGGTATTCCTAGTAACCGTGCCATTATCATGCCGATATCATGTCATTTTTTCTCCTTTTTTATTTACATTTTTGTTTAACTTTTTTTATTTTTGTTTCTTCTCGAAATATGAAAAAAAAAATACATTAATAAAAAATTACATAAAAAATTAAATGATGATAATATTGTATTTCAAAATTATTAAATGTATATAGAAAATTCTGTATAATGTATATGAAAAATGTACAATGTGAATAAAAAAAGTAGAAAATGTTAATCATGTGTATGAAAAAAATGTCACACATTTCAGAACAAATGTACATTACATTCAAAAAGATACGTATACATTGTAAACAAAAATCTTGTAATTTAAAAAATGAGTCGTAAATTTAATAATATGCATGATGCAACTTTAAAAATTGTTTTCATGACATTTTCAAAAAAAAAAATTGTACATGTAAAACAAAATTGCATAGTTCAGAAAAAATAATTTATCATTGCGAAAATATTCCAAAGTGTATTAATGTTGAACATGTATTCACAAAATTGTTCGAAACATGTCTTTGTAGAGAAATGTTAAACATGTATTTAAAAAATGTGTAAAGTTATAAACAAAATGTTTTACATGTCTACAAAAAATGTACAACGCGTACGCAAAAAGGGGACATGAAAACATATATTGGAAAAATGTTAACCGTGTATTTAAATCATATGTAGCAAGACTTGTAGATTGGATGTATTTGAAAAATGTTAAACATGTGTAAAAACGTGTTCATAATGTATACAAAAAATGTGCAATCCGTACAAAAATGTGGATGGGTGTTTAAAAAATAAAGAAAAAGAAAAAGGGAAAGTGGGGAACCAGTGAAAACCATAAAAAAGGTGCAAAACTGAAGACATAAATAAAAAATTGAGAAAGTAACAAAGAAAAATGAGGGAAAAAGGAAAAAACAAAAGGGAAGAAACCGAAGAAAATATCAAATCCGTAGGCCTGCTAGCGGTTGTCCGTAGGCAATTCGTATTAGGAATCAGTACGGGTGGGACATTGCCCTGACGATCAGAGCGAGCTTGCGGGCGAGGCGAAGCGAGCTCTCAGGTAAGATTGGGACAGTCCACGTGAGGGAGCGCATGGGCGGTGGTTCGCCACTTGGCGCTTAAGTGCTAGGGAGGACCTCTCTATGATGTGATGAAGATACATAGTAGTAGTAGTTTGCATGTGGTCTTGGGTGCAATACTGCCCAAGAGTCTCTTTTGCTTTATCGTGGCCGCATGGACCAGAAGAATTGTAAGTGTGCGGATGACACTATATTTATGTTTGAAGCTGATCTAGTTAGTGCTAGAAATTTCTTTAATACCCTTTGCTTGTTTGAACATTTGTGAGGTCTGAAGATTAACTTTGATAAAAGTGAAATTTGTTGTTTTGGTGAGGTTAAGGATAGGGAACATATGTTTCGAGATGTTTTTTTTACTTCTGTAAGTGGTGATTTGCCCATTAGATATTTAGGTATTCCTCTACATAATGTCAAAATAAGAAATAGTGACTCGAACAAGGTAGAGGGCATAATGGAGAAAAAACTGGGTACTTGGCAGGGTAAATTTGTGGACTATGGTAATAAATTAAACTTGCTTAGATCTTGTTTAACTAGTATACCTTTATTTTATGATGTCCATGTTCATTTTGCCTAAAGGGCCTTTACATAAGTTGGAATTCTATATGAGAAAGGGTTTTTTGGTAGGAGGATTATAAATCCAATAAATATAACCTTCTG
>NC_057814.1:221308703-221313335 GCF_018294505.1 Triticum aestivum | reverse complement strand
AGTTGAACTGAAAGTAATGAATATTTGTTTATCAAGTAAATGGTTTTGAAAACTAGAAAATAGTGAAGGGTTATGGCAGACTGTTATTGGGAGGAAATACTGCGGTAATAATTTGTTGGCTAGTATTAGGAGAAAATCTGGTCAGTCCCATTTTATGCAGGTCTTTTAAGGTGTAGATGTATCTTTCATAAATTTTTGCAATAAGTCTATGGATAATGGCTTAAAGACTTGTGATAATTTTCTAGGATGTATATGTAAACACAAGTTTTAATATATCTGTAGCTTCAGTTTTTAATTCTGTTTGGAAGAGCATTAAGTTTAGGAGATCTTTGAGAGGTTATTTATTATTGGATATTTGGATGGGGTTATAGAAGCTTTGTAAGGGTGTCCTTTTAAATGAGGAAAGAGACAAATGTGGAAGCTTACGGGTTCAGGTAACTTCTCGGTAAAATCTTTACTGGTGCTTCGCATTGCTGGTTAAGTTGTTCGTGGACATCCAAGTTCTTAGTCTTTGGTTTGCTCTTTGTTGTCGCTGATTCGTAGATGTTACTTCCTCCGCCCAATAATATAAGAAGTTTTTGCAAGCTAAATAGTTTGGAAAAACATTTTATATTATGGGATGGAGGGGGTACTTTCTTGTGACAATTCTACTCAGGTGTAGTCGAGGTCTTACGATCGTTCTCTCTATATATTGTGCCATGAAGGGCATATTTGTAAGAATGGAGTTAGTAGTAGTTTGTTAGTGTTCGAGTTTTGATAGACTATTTTGCAAAAAAAAATTAAACTATGATGATTTTTATAGCAAATTCGGAATCTATACCTCCTAATGCACAAAATTCAAAACTATCACCCCGTCGGCCTCCACTTGGCCAAAGAGGGCCTCTTCGGTCTGCGGTTGCCCGAAGTGGGCTCTTCAGCCTCCCGTTGGCCGAAGAGTTCCCCAACTAGGCCGAAGAGGAGGTGTCGGCGGCCTGGTGACCGAAGAGATGGGCTTCAGCCTACCGGGGACCGAAGATGCTGTGTTCGGTCTACCAGCGGCCGAAATGTTCTTCGGCCTACCTGCGATCGAAGAGGTTGGGATAAGGCCGACGCAGTCGTCTTCTTTTTCTCGTTGTTGTTTCTTCTCCTCTCTCTCGTTGGTCTCTGTTCTCTCCCCACTCCGCGTCGATCTCCTCCGCTTTGCATCCATTTTCACATCCAAGCCATAGAAATAGTAGATTGTAGCAATCCCCCGCGCCCTACGGTCATTTTTTTAGTGGGATAGTTTTTTGTGCGTACATGTGAGGAGGATCCATGGTGGGCTGGAGGGGGTGCAGCTTGGGAGGTGTTGATGAGGAGGTGCGGCTGGGGAGGAGGAGGTATGGCCTGGGTGGTTTTCGGAGTTGAACCTCCGGTCGTCGTGGGGGTGGTGGTGGTGTTGTCTGGTGGTGCAAGTACTCCACGAGGTAGCCAGTGCTTCTGAGTTGAAGAGAGGAGCAAGAAGCCGGGGAAACACGTGTCAAAGGTATAACCATGTTGTCACAAATTTTCTCTGAGTTGTACAGTTTAGTTAGTGTAGATAAGTCATATTGCGTACTTCTAGTGTTAATTTGTCTATGGTGGCATTTTAGCGGATAGTTAGTGTAGCGGTTAATAATTTTGTTCGTTGATATTAATGAGAAGATGGCAATGTCTGACAGGTGAAAAATGTCTGAATCAGTAAATTTGACTGTTTACTACGGCCCTGGTAATGTTCGATATAATGAGTTGGGGGTTGATCTTAGCGAGTTTAAAAATGGCGTCATGCTTGCTGGCCCGGACAGAATGGACACTAGACAGTTGAAGTACTGGTTGACTACTAGTTTTGGGCTGGATCCCGTATTCATGCATTGTGGACCAATCCTGTAAAAATGTCAAGTGGGAGTTGATGCCGATAGATTTGAGCCATCATTGGTTGACCCTATTAAGTCGTTGCCGAGACCAAAGAATCCACCCATATGCCCTAGTGCAACCAGTGGTGAAGGAGGAGAATATCGTACAACTCCACGTGGGGTATGAACCCGGCAAGGGCAGTGAAGTGGCTAACGAGATTGATTTATTCGGGTCACAACCACCGGATGTGGATGCTAGCCAACCCGAGAAGGAGTCAGACTACATGCCACACAATTATTGTGATCAGGATACTGGGCAGAGTAGTCAGTCGATAATATTAGCTGGTTCTGGTTTTGCTGATGGGGATGAGGAAGGGGAGGAAATGCAGAGGGTGATGGAGGAAGAGGACGAGGATGGATTCGCAAAGGATCTGGATTCTGAAAATTTCGAGGATGAAGTGGAGGTACTGATTCCTTCTGCATGAGATCAGGACATATCCACCGACCTTACGGTCAACGATGGCCATGAGACTCCATGGCAGTATAATATGAACCAAGTTTAGATAGGGGCTATGTTTCATACAAAGAAAAAATTGAAGTATGCGGTGATAATGTGGGCTATGTCTACGCAGAGGGTTTTTGGACCGGCCGCCTCTCCCTTCCTGTTCCTCTGCTTCGGACCACTACAGGGCGCGGTCGCCCCACACCACCTCGTCGGCGCCGCGCCGGGAGAGATAAGGCCAACACCTCGGTCTTCCCCTGTCACCTCTCCCACTTGCCCCTCCCTACTCGCCCACTCCACCCTTCTCCACCTCCCGCTCCAGATCCGCCATCGCTGAGCGCTACTGTCGCCGCCACCGTCGTCCACCGCGGTGACCGTCGCCGCCGTCCCTCTCTGAGGCGTCCAGGGACTCCACCGACCACGACTGCATCGACTACGCCGAGCTGATGAGCCGGGGAGTAGCCACCATGCCGCCTGCTTCTTCTTCTTCTCCGTCGGCCACCGCGAACTCGCCGTCGATCTTCCTCACCTTCGGCCACCCCCGCAGCTACTAATCTGTGGTCGGCCTACGTGAGCCGCCTGATGAGCTCCCCCTCCCTTCCCTCCCTTGGCGCCAAATTCAGTCGGCGTAGTCGTAGACGCCGCATAGCCGAGCTCGCCGCCGTTGCTTCTCCTCGCCACCGCAGCCATAGACGGCCAAGCTCGTCCTCGAGCACGGCCTCGTGCTCCTCGCCTCCCCGACAGTCCAACGCGCTCACCCGTTGCCCTTGCCAAGCCCCCTAGCCCCGGATCCGTCCTCGCCTTACTTCGGTGGCCGCGGACCTTGCCGCCGGCATCGCTACAGGCCATCTCCGGAGCTGACACCCCCGCCAATTGACGCGCCTTGTCACGGTCGTTCAAACACACCCCTCCGCTCCTCCTGGCATGCTCCCGGTGCTCGACTCCATCGAGCTCTGGCTCCGGCTGGCGCTAGAGGTCGACGTCGGCGCCGCCGCAGGCCGCTCCAGCTACTGCCACCGCCGTGGATCAACGCGCGGCTCTGCCCGCGTTCGATCCTGCCCTCCCGCGCGCCATTTAGTCGCCGGAGGCGCGATCCCGACGCAACCCGCCGCTCTTGTGGCCGCCAGCACGCCACCGTGTTTAAGCACGGCTGGGTCACTGTCGTGTGGGTCCCGCACGTCAGGGGCTAATTAGCCCCGCTAACCATCCCACTAACCCCACTGACAACATGGGCCCACGTGCTAATTAACTTAATTAAATTTAATTTAAACCCTGTTTACCCCACAGTCAATGACAAGAGGGCCCTCGTAATGTTTAATTGGATAAGGGTTGACCCAGTCACCTGTTGGGCCCGCCAGTCAGTCTCTGTTGACTGGGCAGTTGACCCAGTCAACTCGGCCCCACTGACAGCCTCCATGTGCATGGTTGGTGCATTGCACCGTGTGCACCTAGCAATTTTTCCCATTTATTTTCGAACTTAGATTAATTCCTAAAATTGTTCAAAACTTTGAAAAATCATATAAAATAATATACTCAGATGAAAATAATTTATATATGAAAGTTGCTCAAAAAACCATGAAGATTCTGAATACGCACTCAGTTCATCTGTCACGTGCCCCTAGCATAGTGAACATGGAACCGTCCCCCTCCGTTTCATCTATCCGAAAATGGCTAACACTGAAAATACTTTCCCGGATGTTTTACCCCTTCGCCAGTATCGCGTAGTACTGCGTTAGGTCACACCTAGCACCGCTTATTGCCATGCCATGCATCATCATGCATCTGTTTGCACTGTATTTATTATTTCTTCCTCCTCTTCTCTCCGTTAGACTTCGAGACTGACGCCACTGTTGCCCCGATCGACTACGGTGTTGATGACCCGTCCTTCACCCCAGAGCTTCCAGGCAAGCAAACCCCCCTTGATCATCCAGATATCATCTATTCTTTTCTCTCCTATTCTTGCATTAGGTTTGCTACTGTTGTTGTTCCGATAGCTCCTATTCTGATGCATAGCCTGTCCTTGTTGCTACTAATGTTGATACTTTACCTGCTATCCTAAATGCTTAGTATAGGATGCTAGTTTACCATTAGTGGCCCTACACTCTTGTCCGTCTGCTATGCTATACTATCGGGCCTTGATCACTTCGGGAGGTGATCACGGGTATATACATACATACATATTATGCTTGATACATGTTGTGACTAGAGCCGGGTCAGCTCGTAGAATATCCACGAGTGATTGACAAAAATGGGGATTGAAGGGACAGGTGGTTCCATCCA
>NC_057814.1:221287837-221308409 GCF_018294505.1 Triticum aestivum | reverse complement strand
GATACCTTGTGGCGACGGGGCAGGTTGAGACCACCCAGGCGAGAGGTGGGCCTGGTCCTGATGTCTACTACACAACCTTATTCTTGCCCGTGTTGGGCCTCCAAGCGCAGATGTAGGATCGAAAGTAGGTCTAGAGGGGGGTGATTAGACTACTTGACCAAATAAAAATCTAGCCTTTTCCCAATTTTATGTCTTGGCAGATTTTAGCAACTTAGCACAAGTCAAGCAATCAACCAACACATGCAATTCTAAGAGTATAGCAGTGGAAAGTAAAACATTGCATATGAAGGTAAAGGGAAGGGTTTGGAGAAGGCAAACACAATGTAGACACGGAGATTTTTGGCGTGGTTCCGATAGGTGGTGCTATCGTACGTCCACGTTGATGGAGACTTCAACCCACGAAGGGTAACGGTTGCACGATTCCACGGAGGGCTCCACCCACGAAGAAGCAACCTTGTCTATACCACCATGGCCATCACCCATGAAGGACTTGCCTCACTTGGGTAGAACTTCACGAAGTAGGCCATCTTCTTGCCCTTACAAACTCCTTGGTTCAACTCCACAATCTTGACAGAGGCTCCCAAGTGACACAGGGTAATTAAAAGTTACTTTTACTGCCCTCTTTGATTCAAATGTTTTCTACAAAATCTTCAAAAGGTGTTTATTCTTCAAATCCTCACACACTAAACACCTCACATGTCATCTGTTCTTGATCCGTTTCCCTAAGCAACATTTTTCTTCAAGATTCCTCAATTGTGTGGATTTTCGATCTGTACAACTCTGGAACCTAAGACAAAGAACGCTTAGTGAAATTCTTCAAGACTCATCTGGTCAAATTCCTCAAACTTGTTCTGTTTTGAAAAACTTCTGAGAACGCATATGACCTCTCCAAATTCCTCGCAACTATACTCTGTTCACAGGTACACATGTCCGCTGCTGAATCACTAGGTTCTCATCAACTTAACTCATTTGCAGTGTTCCTCGAAGAAAAGTTGCACACCTCTTCAGAAAATTCTGTTGTTCATATTCCTCAGCTGAAGAAAATGGCTGGCGGTAAGAAGCCACAGAAGGGAGGAAAGAGGCCTGAGGTCAATACTGCTTTTGAGATTCCTGATGACATATACAAGGATTATTGCACTCCTGATGAGGCCAAGTTTGGCAAGGAGGACAAAAATCAGCGCAAGGTGCGCATACAAAGGATAGAGAGGATATGGGCACGGGAATGGAGGGAGTACAGATATGTTACTCCCAAGTATATGAAGAAATTCGCTCTAAATCCTCCATGCCCAAGACCTCCATTGGCACCTGGCCAAGAAGCTGATCCCACCAGCCTCAAGCGTGGTGACGACTATCCTGATGAATGGGCCAAGCGCCAGGCCAAACTAGCCAAAATAGCTAAGGAAGCAGTGAGGAAATTTAATGAAGACTCTGCTGCTGCTGCTACCACTGCTGAGGCCTCTGCAAGCAAGCCAAAGAAGGTCATGGCAAAGAAGCCTGCTCATGAGCCAAGTGCTTCACTCCAAATGCCCTCACGGCCAAGTTCCTCAGCAATGCCCTCACAGCCAGATTCTTCAAAGCCCTCACGGCCAATTCCTCAAGCTGCTCCAGCTCCTCCGCCAAAGTCCTCAGCTCCTCCGACAAAATCCTCAGCACCTGTGCGTCTCTCCACGTGCCAAAGGACAACAGGCATCTCTATTGCCTCAGGAGCTTCTGCTAGTTCTTCAGCTGCACCAAATTCATCAACTGGCCCCTCTCTGCTGAAGAAAAAGGCCACTGCTGGACGAGGCTCTCGACCAAGTCCTCACAAGAAGCAGGTCGCCTTTCAAGTGGCGTCTGATGAAGATGAAGCTGATGATGAAGAACTTGTTGAAATCATCAGAGACAGGCAACTCAAGGCCGCTAGAGCCAAAGGCACAAATGTGCCTCTACTTTTGGATCCAAAATTGATCCTTGATTACATTGATATCTGGCACAAGGACCCCAACACTCCTATGCCAGATTTCAAGTTGACTCCTGGCCAAAGTCATATGCTGACTGACTTCATTCAGGAAGAAAAATGGAATTTGAAAAGGCCAGGCAGTTGAAGAAAGCGCAGTACAAGAAGGAGCGCTTCCTGAAGAAAAATGTTGTCTCTATGACAACTGAAGAACTTGTCACTATTCAATCTAAAATCAAGAAACTCAGTGATGAATTTGACGTATACCGCGCTGACTGGCTTGGAGCCAAAGTCAGGTTTGTCAATTTAACTGAGAAGTTCACTTCCAATGTTACAGCTCCATCGTAACAAGAAATTCCTCAGGCTGAAGCATCTGCTCAGCCGACTGAAGAACATGCCAGCACCGCTGATGACAATAAGGCTGCTGAAGAAACTGCTAGTGTCAGGGCTGATGACTGCATTCCAGCCGCTGAAGCAATTGCCAGGGCACCACTAGTGTTGCACCTGAAGAAACTGTCAGGCCAGCTGAAGCTTTTGCCGCTGTGCCTGAAGTAAATGAACCAATTTCCTCTGCTCCTCCTGCACCTACCCCAACTCTGATTCTTCCGTCTGCATCAGATGTGAAGAAGACCAAGGCTGCAGAGCGTGCAGCTGTGAAGAAAAGGAAGGCATCAACTGCATCAGATTCTTCAGCTCCGAAGAAGATGAAGCCGCTGACTAGCTCTTTTGACAATCCAATTGATGTTGTTCCTGTCTCATCCATGCCATCAAAGGACATTGTTCCTTTTGATGAAGAATATGTGATCCCAAGTGGATCAGATGAAGAGATTCCTTCTGCTGCTTCGTGAGAGCAGTTGGATGAAGAAATTGAAGCGGATGCAATCCCTTCAACCCCAATCGTCTCATCGCCCATGCCTCAGTTCACTGCTGAAGAGGCTGGCGTTCAAGAAATGAGTGATGTAGAAGAGGATGTGGACATTGGAAGCACTACTCCAGTGTTGAACGATGACTTTTGGGAAAGTCAGCACCCCAATTCTCCTCTGTTCACACCTTTGCAACAAATTCCTCAGTCCCCAGTGACTACAGTTCAGATGGGATCTGAAGAACCTCATGCCACACCGTCTGTCCATGAAGAGATTCCAACCACTAGTGTTGAAGAAAATGTTAATGAAGAAGTAAAGACCCAGGCTGCCATTGAAGAAGAAGCTGAAATTCCTCAGCCTGTGGAACCTGAGATTGCGATTCCTGAGGTAGTAATGCAATTGACTGATACTCCTCAGCCCAAGCCAAAGGATCCCTTCTCGAAGAAGCAAAAATTCAAGGCTGATGACTTCTTCGGCGAGCATGTGTTCTTCACAGACTATAATCCCTATAACGCTGCTCGTCTTAGAAGGAAGCGCTTCTGGACTGCCAGCCAAGCAAATTTTTATTCTTCACTGCTCTTCAACAAGGACAAAGTCTTCGACCACGAGCATATTCCTCACGTGGACATGGAATCACTGCCTTGCTTCACCCCTGTCCTCAGTGTGCTTCATGATGCAGGACTGCTCAACTTCTGCACGGACATTTGTGATTGGAATGAAGAGCTCATTCTTCAATTCTATGCAACTCTGCATATCACAGGCAATGATGATGATATCAACTCTTGGGTACTGGACTGGATGACCGAAAATACTCATTATAAAGCACCGGCCTCTGAATTGCTTCACGCCCTGCCCATCAGTCCTCCCCTTGAAGGAGCTCGTTGCCTGTACCATGAGCCTGAACTCACTGCCCATTACATGCAAGTGCTCATGAAGCCTCTGAAGCCCGGTCAAGCCCCAAGGACCACATTCCTCGTGAAGGAATTGTTGTATGTACCAAGAACAGTCTATCGCATTCTGATGAAGACTTTGAGTCCAATCAAAGGCCACGACTCGACTGATGAAGAAGTCGTTGGCATCATGAAGAATTTGCTGTTCAATATCATGCATGGCATTCCTGTGAACTATCACGATTTCTTCATGAGGACTCTGGCAAATGTTGCACTCTCTCCATTTGAGTTGAAGCCTTATGCTCCTTGGATTATGAGATTCCTCAGAACAAGGTCTCCACTCAACTACAAAGCTGATTTTCAGAATCACCCTAGCTACTTGCCCCCAATTGAAGTCCTCAAGCGGACATTTTCCTCAGCTGATGAAAAGGGCAAGGCAGCTGTTGTTATTGATGAAGGCAATCGTCCATTGGATGGTCAGTTTCGAAAGCTACATCTTACTCCACCAATGATGATTCTGCTACTCATGATTCTGCTGCCAATGCATCCAAGCCAAATCCTCAAGCCACGGCTCCAAGAGTGATGACTGACCGTGAGCTTCTTCTTAGACTTCACCAGAAGGTGGATCGAAACCACAAATGGGTTAAGCGTCAGTTTGGTTCTATTCTTCACAACATGACTGCTACACATAATGCAGTGAAGAAAAACCATTTCTACCTCCATGAAGTCTTCGGTCGCACCTGGGCTATTCTGTCACATCTGTATGGTGAAGAAGATCTGAAGCAAATGGGTCTCAAGGAAGATTTTGACTGGTCTGCTCCTCCACCGAAGAAATTCAAGAAGGTCAAGGTTCCTTCTTTGGTGGCCAGCTCATATTCTTCATCACGCGAAACCGATGAGCATGAAGACTTGGGCGACACTGCAGCAGGCCCTACAACAACAAACGACCCCAACAACGCTGGCGCTCCTCCATCAACTTGATATTCTTCAGGGGCGTTAGTCCTCATTTTTCGATCCTTTTGGTCATTCGATGACAAAGGGGGAGAAATTTGAGTTAGTCTTCAAGCGGGTCTATCTATATGGTCGTTTTTTTTTGCTAAGTTACAACTCTCGTTCTTCTGAGACTTTATTTGATCGAGTTGTAAACTTAAACTCTATGGTGGTCTGATACTTTTGCTGAGATTTTTTGCATGCCTATTCCTCGTTAATGTTAATGCACGCATGTTGAATTACATCAGTCACCATATTTCATCATGCATTTCAAATTCTTCATATTATATGTCAAATGCGTGTATGAGTTACAAGATATAGGGGGAGATCTCCATGATTCTACTCTTCAAGTGTGCATTGCTTCAAAAGCAAATTCCTCACTATGCACATCTTCAGGGGGAGTTCTTCTATATCTTGCAATAAAATTCCTCAATATCAGTATTTACACTTCATATGTTTATCCCCGTTGAAAACTTAACCTATATTGTCATCAATCACCAAAAAGGGGGAGATTGTAAGTGCATCTAGTGCCCCTTAGTGATTTTGGTGTATTGAAGACTTATAGGTTAAGGGACTAATGTGTTTATGAGTGTACACAGGTCTATAAGTCTATGAGGAGTTTGATATTTATAGAGGAAGTCGACCCCTAAAAATGAAGTTCTCTGAAGACTTTGGATTTCTGAAGACTTTCTGAAGACTTTGAAAGTGAAGAAATTGGTGTGACCTTGAAGACTTGGCATTCATTCGAGGAACATGAAGCGTGAAGACTTTTGTTTTTGTAGTTTCTTTTTCTCTTTCTTGAGTCATAGGAAACACCGTACTGTTAAAGGGGGTCGAGGAAATACTAAGGAAAAATTTCCATGTGATGCTCAACTCAAAATCCTACACCTACCAATCCCTTTGAGTGAAGCCATTGGAAATCTCATACAGTTCGGTCAATTTCTTCAGTGACAGAGACGAATTTCTTCTGGTCTCTGAGGAATTTGTTCTAACTGAGGAGTTAGGAATTCGCGAGTGCGGATTGCCTACACAGTGAGGAACATGATAGCCCTGAGGTAGTTGATACACAAAATTCCGACCATTGCTGTGCTACGCGCCAGCTGTCCCAAAATATCTACCCACCTAACGGTCATATTATTGAAGCGCATTTATGTCTTATCATGTCGGGCTGCTCCCTAGGCTATAAATAGCCGCCCCCTACAACCACTAGCTGGTTGGCTGCTCCGAGTAAAACTGACACTTGTCATTTGAGAGCATCCCATCCTCCGAGGACTTTGAGCGAAAATCATCAAGTGAGGAAAACCCAAACCCAAACACCTACAAACCCAAAGTGACTGAGCATCACTGAAGAGATTGATCCTGCGTGGATCCGGCGCTTGTTACCTTTGAAGATTGTGCTTCTTCCAGACGGTTAGGCGTCATGGACTGAGCATCCAAGAGGAAATTGTGGATCACCGAGTGACCAAGTTTGTGAAGGTTTGGAAGTCACCTGAAGACTTACCACGAGTGATTGGGCGAGGTCTATGTGACCTTATCTCAAGGAGAATACGGTGAGGACTGTGTGTCCGAGACTGTGTGTCCTCAGGTTTAAATACCTTGCCGCTCCAACAAGATGTACAACTGACACAGCAGTTGGAACTGGTCTACCAAATCATTGTCTTCACCAAGCTTACTGGTTCTATTTCCTCAACTCTTTCATTTCCTCATTACAGTTGTTGTGTGCTTGTTCATATCTGTTTGAAGACTTTGACTGAAGACTTTCTCAATTTCCTTAGTTCAATTTCTTCAGTCTGTTTGTCTTCATCCTGTATTATCCTGAGTTTACGCTTTCTGTACTCTGTGCTTGTCTTCATTTCATCATGTTGACCATGCTTTTGTTCTGTTATGTTTACTTCTTAGTACTTATTCCGCTGCAAGTAGTTCTTTGCTTAGGAATTTCCTCACCCGCAAATTCCTCGGTGAAGAATTCATAAAAATCGCCTATTCACCCCCCTCTAGTCGATATAACGCACTTTCACTCTGGCCACCTCTCGACGAGATACGGGTACAGGCAGGTGCGTCATGACCTCCTCTCTCCATCTATCCCTCTCAGATCGGCCAACGAGCCCTCCTCGCCGGCGTGAGCTCCGGCGGAGCACCGCCACCCCTCTGTTTCTCTCTCTCTCTCCAAACCCGACAGGTGGGGCCCACTGCCAGCCTCTCTACTCACGCCCGAGGCGGTACGAGTGGAGACGTATTTGTAGAATACGTCTTCGACGTCACCCCCTGGAATTCTTTTATTTTAATTCAATTCAAATATGTTGACCAGAAACTTTGACCAGCCATAACTTTTAAACCATAAATCCAAATGAATTGATTCTTTTTGCATTGTGTTTGTATTGACAAGTTCTAGAAGCGCACCAAGTTGGAGATTTTTCTCTGCTATCTAGAATTTCTGGTGAATTTCAGAATGATTCTTGATATTTTCTTTTGCTTTTTTTTGAAATATTTTCAGAGGGAGAAGCTTGTCTTGAAGATAACCAGGAGGAGTGTGAACCTCCTCTGCACTAAGGCAAGGCACACCAACATTTGCATGGTGTCACTTCAATATTTATGATTTTTCCAACTTGAATATGAGTTATTTCATCAATTAATTATTTAAATGAATATTGCTTATGCTAGTTATGTTGTCATGGTTGAAATGCTTAGTTTACAGTAGTGTTTAAATGCATGGACTAGTTTGAGGCAGTAGAAGTAGTTTTGATTGTGTGGTTATGATTTGGTTATGATCAGTACTATTTTTCATATATGAGGAATTGATTTTTAATATGTTAATGTCATAACTAAAATAATAAGTTTTAAAACCAGTACGTTGAGACCGGTGAATTAAAGTGATGACTATTGCAAGTAGAAAACTTTGATGATGTTGATCTGTTTACTTTAGTGATATGTGAATTTGATGCATGTCGGATAGTTGCATGTTCATGGCTTATTGTGACTTGAGTTATTTTCATTTCAAGTTAAACTTGATGTTAACCCAACTTGAACATAATGTTGATCGAGTCATGGTGCCACTGAATCGAGTTTTTCCAGTGCAACCACATTTGCCTTTATGGGAAGGCCGTTATTCGGCCCGTTGTCATGCCTATGGTCGGTACCTCCAACGAGGGAAGGTTATGGGCATGTGGTACCCTGTGCCGGTAAGCAGACATAACCTTGTGTGCCCATTTTTGTTATGGTACCTTGTCCCCGTTTGGGACCGTTTAAGTTTTCCCATGACGGTGTCCGTTGATGTCTTTGGTAGGCATGGGGCCACCCATGACTTATCCCAGAGGGGAGTTGGTCGGAGTGGCCGGGAGAGTGTCATGGCAATGGGAGGGTTATGTCGGAATGTCGTTGGTCCACCCGAATGGGAGTGCGAGGCCATGGATTCTGTGGTGTGGGTATAGTGTGCTAACCTCTGCAGAATGTTTATTGAATCTATCGGTAACCGCGTCCTCGGTTACGGACATAGCTCGTAAGTAAGTCACACCATGGATCAACATAAGTTATCTTGCACACTATATTTATAAGCTTGGCACTGGTTATGTGATGAGATTTATGAGATCATGAAAGTGATCGTTGTGGGAACCAAAGTGTTGATTTCGTTTGTGATCCGGGCTTGATCACCGTTTGGTTACGAGGTAACCCGTATGGTAAGAGAGACCGAGGGACTCTGTGCACAAGTTTGATTTCACTGAAATCAGTAGTATGTTATCGCATTGCATTTAAATTGATTAATTGTCATGATATTGTTTGCCATTATGCTTATGCTTGTTGTGAGCTTGCAAGTACATTCAATGTACTGACTTGGCGTGTCATGCCAGATTTTAGGAAAGTCTTACCGGATCAGAGTGTTTCCCGTGTCTAGATTGTGTCCACATCGGTGTCCCTGTGCTATGGAGTTCCACTTTGTCGTCGTTCCGCTGCCGCGTAGGTATCATGATCGAGGCCCCTTCATGTTCATTAAATAATGTATATATTGTTCAGCCGTATCGTGTGTGCCGCTTGGCCTCGCTACTTGATGTAATATCGAACTATGTTTCTGCTAGCATCAATAAAGCGGTTTCTTTCTGTACCAAGATGTTGTTTGTTGCCAGAAGACTTGATCTCTGGGCTAGCAATGCAAGGTAAACCGGTTGCTCTAAGCCGGGGTGCCACATAGGTGCTGTTGGCTTTGAAGCTTGAGCTGATGATTTGGGAGCTGTCTTGGGCTTAGATGGTGCAGCCCCAGACTTGATAGCATCTCCCATGAGTTTCTGAGACTTTGGTGGAGGTACAGAAGCTTCTTCCTCCTCTTCTTCATCATCACTTTTCCTCATAGAAGGGTATCCAAGCACTTTGACAGTGGTGGTTCTAGCTTTCTTCCTTTTCTTTCCATCTCCAACTGCCTCATCATCATCAGACTGCTCAATGGTAAACTGCATAGTTTCTTTTGTTGGAACTTTCCTGGGTTTAGACATTGGGACTCTTCTGGCGGGAGCCTTCTTGTGCATGCCAGGCTTGATGGTAGCAGCAGCAACTTGCTCCTTCTTGATCACTTTCTTCTTTGAAGTGACCTCCTCATCAACCACAAAATCTTCATCTTCAGATTCAGAGTTTCTCTTCTTCCTCTGCCTATTTGCAGCCTTAGGCAGATTAATTGGGGTGCTTCTGCTACCCTCATCATAGCTGCTATTTGAGGGCCTAGTGCCCTCACTGAGATTTGCCTGCTCCTCTGACCTATTCAGGTTGTCACTGTTGTCTGACATGGCTGAATCTGACCCTGTGAATAGATAGGTATAGATAGAGTAGATGAGCATCACAAGGCACAACTATTTTGGCAAAAAGATTGACTCAAAAACTTAATTTTAGTTTTCTGCAGAAAGCATTTCGGAGCTACCGATATGACAAACTCGGTGACACCGAAGCAACTTTAGAGTCTAAACATGTGAAATCAGTCAGACCGAGACACAGTTCGGTGACTCCGAGATGCTAGGGTTTCACAAAGAAAGTGAACTTGGTCACACCGATTTGTACACTTCGGTCAGACCGAGTAGTACATGTACATTGGCCTGGGCCAAATCGGCGAGACCGAATACTCCAAATCAGTCGGTCCGAGATGAGTTCGGCGGAAACCTAACCCTAAGTTTTTGCATCAAAACTAATCTAGAGGAAGTCTTGGTTGGATAGAATGATCTCAATAATGGCTAGATACATGGCATTATCCTTTGTGCAAGAATCGGAGTTAAGGAATAAACAAAGGGATCGAGTTTGTACCCTAATTTGGCGACGAACTCGCTACGGCGACAACGGCGGAGGTGAATCCCGTTGACGGCGGCGGAGACCAGTGACAGGAGGTCACTGGCGATGACGGCGACGATCCAGAGACCAGGAGGGGCGGCAGAGCTGGGCAGGCGTGGCTGGAGGTTTGAAGTAATTTCCAAATTTAAACCTGTGTATATATATACCCAGTCACTGTCGGTGTGACCGAGTGGAACAACTCGGTGGCAGCGAGATGCAGAATCGCAAGCGCTTACTGCAACTCGGTGAGACCGAACAGTTCTAATCGGTTGCACCAAGGTGAAAACCTAGACCAACTCAATGAGTTCGGTGAGACCGAAAGGAATGAGTCGATCGGACCAAGAACCATTGAGGGGTTTTGGAAGTTTAAGCCCTTGACGGATCGGTGGCTGATGCGGCATGAAGCTATGTCGGTATTTCCCCAAAGAGGAAGGCACGATGCAGCACAGCGACGGTAGGTATTTCCCTCAGTGATGAAACCAAGGTTACCGAACCAGTAGGAGAACCAAGCAACAATACGTAAACGGCACCTGCACACAAATAACAAATACTCGCAACCCGACGTATTAAAGGGGTTGTCAATCCCTTTCCGGTAACGGCGCCAGAAATTGGCAAAACGGACGTGAATAAATTGTAGTAGACTGATAGATCGAACACCAAATAAAATAAATAAGAATAAATTGCAGCAAGGTATTTTTGTATTTTTGGTTTAATAGATCTGAAAATAAAAGCAAAGGAAAATATACCGCAAAGGAAAATAATATGAGAAACACAACCGGGGGCCGTAGGTTTCACTAGTGGCTTCTATTGAAAAAAATAGCAAACGGTGGGTAAACAAATTACTGTTGGGCAATTGATAGAACTTCAAATAATCATGACGATATCCAGGCAATGATCATTATATAGGCAACACGTCCAATATTAGTAGACCGGCTCCTGCCTGCATCTACTACTATTATTCCAGACATCAACCGCTATCCATCATGCATCCAGTGTATTAAGTTCATGGAGAAACGGACTAATGCAATAAGAACGATGACATGATTTAGACAAAATCTATTTATGTAGAAATAGACCCCCATTGTTTTATCCTTAGTAGCAACGATACATACGTGTCGGTTCCCCTTCTGTCACTGGGATCAAGCACCGTAAGATCGAACCCACTACAAAGCACCTCTTCCCATTGCAAGATAAATAGATCAAGTTGGTCAAACAAAACCCAAATATCAGAGAAGAAATACGAGGCTATAAGCAATCATGCATATAAGAGATCAAAGAAACTTGAATAACTTTCATGGATAAAAAGATAGATCTGATCATAAACTCAAAGTTCATCCGATCCCAACAAAAACACGCCGCAAAAAGAGTTACATCATATGGATCTCCAAGAGACCATTGTATTGAGAGTCAAACAAGAGAGAGGAAGCCATCTAGCTACTAACTACGGAGCCGAAGGTCTACAAAGAACTACTCACGCATCATCGGAGAGGCACCAATGGAAGTGGTGAACCCTCCGTGATGGTGTCTAGGTTGGATCTGGTGGTTCTGGATTCTACGCCGGCTGGAATTGATTTTCGTTGACTCCCCTAGGGTTTCCGGAATATTGAGGTATTTATAGAGTAAAGAGCCGGTCCGGGGGCACCCGAGGTGGGCACAACTCACCAGGGCGCGCATGGGCCTCCAGGCGCGCCCTGGTGGGTTGTGCTCCCCTCGGAGCAGCCCCCAGGTGCTTCTTCGTCCCATTGGTTGTCTTCTGGTCCAAAAAAATCAACAAAAATTTTCGCTGCGTTTGGACTCCGTTTGGTATTGATTTCCTGCGATGTAAAAAACATGCAAAAACAGCAACTAGCACTTGGCGCTATGTCAATAGGTTAGTACCAAAAAATGATATAAAATGACTATAAAACTATTATAAAACATCCAAGATTGATAATATAGCAGCATGGAACAATCAAAAATTACAGATACATTGGAGACGTATCAGCATCCCCAAGCTTAATTCCTGCCCGTCCTCGAGTAGGTAAATGATAAAAACAGAATTTTTGATGTGGAATGCTGCCTAACATGTCATCTCATATTCTTTGCTTTATAGCATGGAAATTTGGACTTTTATATTGTTCAAAGCAATAGTCTAGTTTTGACATAATAACTTAAATACACAAGCATATCAACAAGCAACCATGTCTTTCAAAGTATCAACGCTAAAATAAGCTATCCCTAGCCCATCATGCTCAATCATTGATCCATTCATGAAACACACTCGCATATTAACTACATCCAATGCTCAAGTACGATCATAGTGCCCCCTAGTTGGTGCTTTTATAAGAGAATATGGAGACTCAAATTCAAAAATAAAACTTGCATAAAGTAAAAGAAAGGCCCTTTGCGGAGGGAAGTAGGGATTTGTAGAGGTGCCAGAGCTCAAAGCAAAAATTGAGAGATAAAAACATTTTGAGAGGCATACTTTTCCCACCAACGAAAACGACTTAGAGTTCCCAACACTTTCCAGGCTAGATATATCATAGGCGGTTACCAAACAGAAATTAAAGTTTATTCCTTTTTCCACCATTCTCTCACTTTCCATGGCTAATCGTATCCACGGGTGCCTTCCATACCAACACTTTCCAAGGAATTTATTATTTGACAACATAAAGTAAATTCATTTTTCATTTCGGGATTGGGCATCCCTAATACCTTTGCCTTACTCTCGTGCAATGACAAGTGAATAAACACTCATTGTGAGAATAACACATCTAGCATGGAAAATATTAGCCACCCCTCACCGCCTCGCGAGCGGTACAAGCACACAAAAGAGAAATTTATTTTGAATATTAGAGATGGCACATACAAATTTGCTTAGAACGGCAAAAGAATACCTTATATAGGTAGGTATAGTGGACTCATGTGGCAATACTGGTTTAAAGGATTTTGGATGCACAAGTAGCGATCATACTTAGTGCAAAATGAAGGCTAGCAAAAGATTGAGAAGCGACCAAGCAAGCAACGAATAATCTCATAAGCGAGCATTAAGCATAATTAACACTGAATAATGCACCACAAGTAGGATATAATTTCATTGCATAACTATTGACTTTCGTGCTTGCAAAGAGAATCACAAACCTTAACACCAATATTCTTACTAAAGCATAATTACTCATCAAGATGACTCACATATCACATCATCATATCTCAAAACTATTACTAAGAATCAAGTTTATTTTTTCCAATGATCTTCATGAAGGTTTTTATTATATCCTTCTTGGATATCTATCACTTTGGGACTGATTTTCATATGTTGCTTTTGACAAGCTCAAACAAATATAAGTGAAGATCATGAGCATAAAATTTCTTTCTCTCAAATTAATTTAAGTGAAGCAAGAGAGAATTTCTTGAAAATTTTACTAACTCTCAAATAAATCTAAGTGATGCAAGAGATCATTTCTTCAAAAATACTAAAGCACACCGTGCTAAAAAAGATATAAGTGAAGCACTAGAGCAAGTCCATAGCTCGTAAAAATTTAAGTGAAGCATAGAGAGCAATTCTAACAAGTCATGGCATAATTTTGGCTATCTCAAATAGGTGTGTCCAGCAAGGAATCAAGACTTAAAACACAAAATAAAACAAGCAAATACTCATATCATACAAGACGGTCCAAGCAAAACACATAGTATGTGACGAATAAAAATATAGTTTCGAGTAAAATACAGATGGTCATTAGAAGAAAGAGGGGATGCCACTCGGGGCATCCCCAAGCTTAGTTGCTTTCTCTCTTTGGATAATAGCTTGGGATGCCGGGGCATCCCCTATCTTAGGCTCTTCTTACTCCTTATTCCTTCATCCATCGTAAGATAACCCAAAACTTGAAAACTTCAATCACACAAAACTCCAACAAAACCTTCGTGAGTTTTGTTAGTATAAGAAAGCAAATCACTACTATAAGTATTGTATCAAAACAATTCATATTTTGTTCTTGCATTATATCTACTGTATTCCAACTTTTCTATGGCAAAAACTCATCAAATAAAACCATAGATTCATCAAAACAAGCACACAACGCCAAAAAAAACAGAATCTGTCAAAAATAGAACAGTCGGTAGTAATATGAATATTTCGAATACTTCTAAAACTCCAAAAATTCTGGAAAAATTAGGATCACGTGAGAAAATTGTATATTAATATTCTTCAAAAATAATTGGCATTTTATCACACTTTGGTTAAAAATGAGAATTGTTTTGGTGAGCGCAAAAGTTTCTGTTTTTCAGCAAGATCAAACAACTATCACCCAAGAAGATCCTAAAGGCTTTACCTGGCACAAACACTAATTAGAACACAATCATAACAGTAGCATAATTTTTCAAACACTGAAGAACAGAAAGCAAAAAGCAAAAATAAATTGTATTCATTGGGTTGCCTCCCAATAAGCGCTATCGTTTCCCCTAGCTAGACATAAATTTTCAACGATGCTCACACAAAAGATAATAATTGAAACAAAAAGAGAGCATCATGAAACATGTGACAAACACATTTAAGTCTAACATACTTACTATGCATAGGAATTTTATAAGCAAACAAATTATCAAAACAAGAAATTTCTAGCATATGCAAGGTAGAAGAATAAAACCTTGATGATCTCAACATAATGAGAGGTAATTTAGTAACATAAAAAATTCCACCACAATATTTTCCTCTGTCATAATAATTACATGTGGGATCATAATCAAATTCAACAATATAGCTATCATATAAAATTTCCTCTTCATGATCCACATGCATAAAAGTTTTATAATCTTTCAAGATAGTGGGATTAACATCAACTAAAGTCATGACCTCTCCAAACCCACTTTTATCAAAAATTTCACAAGATTGAACACTCTCCAAATATGTGGGATTATTTTTACCTAGAGTTGACACTCTTCCGAACCCACTTTCAATATTATTGCAAACATATTCATCATGAGGCTTAAATAAACTATCAAGATCATAAGAATCATTATCACCCCAATCATGATCATTGCAATAAGTCGTGGACATAGAAATATTAGCATCCCCAAGCTTGGGGGTTTTGCATATTATTAGCACAATTGACATTTATAGAATTTATAGTAAAATCATCGCAATCATGCTGTTCATTCAAGGAGCTATCATGAATCACTTCATAAATTTCTTCATCACAATTTTCAAATTCACGAATCTCAAGAAAAACTTCATAAAGATAATGTAGTGCACTCAACTCACTAGCAATTGGTTCATCATGATTGGATCTTTTAAAAAGATTAGCAAGTGGATGGGGATCCATATCATTAGAATTTTAGCAAGCTAAGATACAAGCATATAGAAGGCACATGGCAACACAAGCAAACAAAAGATCAAACAAGAAAAGGCAAACGAAAAAGAAGGCAAATAAAACGGCAAATTTTTGTGAAGTGTGGGAGAGGAAAACGAGAGGCAAATGGCAAATAATGTAAATTGCGAGGAGATGAAATTTGTGATTAGGAACCTGGTATATGATGAAGATCCTC
Source organism: Triticum aestivum (assembly GCF_018294505.1). NCBI lineage: Eukaryota > Viridiplantae > Streptophyta > Magnoliopsida > Poales > Poaceae > Triticum > Triticum aestivum. The sequence continues at coordinate 221,292,909 of NC_057814.1, read as the reverse complement.
CCTGGCAACGGCGCTAGAAATTCCTTTTGATGCGGCTTGAAGCTACGTCGGTATTTCCCAAAGAGGAAGGGATGATGCAGCACATCGATGGTAGGTATTTCCCTGAGTGATGAAACCAAGGTTATCGAACCAGTAGGAGAACCAAGCAACAATATGTAAACGGCACCTGCACACAAATAACAAATACTCGCAACCCGACGTATTAAAGGGGTTGTCAATCCCTTTCGGGTAACGGCGCCAGAAATTCGCAAAACGGACGTGAATAAATTTTAGTAGATTGATAGATCGAACGCAAAATAAAATGAATAAGAATAAATTGCAGCAAGGTATTTTTGGTTTAATAGATCTGGAAATAAAAGCAAAGGAAAATAGATCACAAAGGCAAATAATATGAGAAAGAGACCCGGGAGCCGTAGGTTTCACTAGTGGCTTCTCTCGAGAAAAATAGCAAACGGTGAGTAAACAAATTACTGTTGCGCAATTGATAGAACTTCAAATAATCATGACGATATCCAGGCAATGATCATTATATAGGCATCACGTCCAAGATTAGTAGACCGACTCCTGCCTGCATCTACTACTATTACTCCACACATCGACCGCTATCCAGCATGCATCTAGTGTATTAAGTTCATGGAGAAGCAGAGTAATGCAATAAGAACGATGAAATGATGTAGACAAGATCTATTTATGTAGAAATGGACCCCCATCATTTTATCCTTAGTAGCAACGATACATACGTGTCGGTTCCCCTTCTGTCACTAGGATCAAGCACCGTAAGATCGAACCCACTACAAAGCACCTCTTCCTATTGCAAGATAGATAGATCAAGTTGGCCAAACAAAACCCAAATATCGGAGAAGAAATACGAGGCTATAAGCAATCATGCATATAAGAGATCAAATAAACTCAAATAACTTTCATGGATAAAAAGATAGATCTAATCATAAACTCAAAGTTCATCCGATCCCAACAAACACACCGGAAAAAGAGTTACATCATATGGATCTCCAAGATACCATTGTATTGAGAATCAAACGAGAGAGAGGAAGCCATCTAGCTACTAACTACGGACCCGAAGGTCTACAAAGAACTACTCACGCACCACCGGAGAGGCACCAATGGAAGTGGTGAACCCCTCCGTGAGATTGGATCTGGTTGTTCTGGACTCTGCGGCGGCTGGAATTGATTTTCGTCGACTCCCCTAGGGTTTCTGGAATATTGGGGTATTTATAAAGTAAAGAGGCGGTCCGGGGGGCACCAGAGGTGGGCCCAGGTGCGCCCTGGTGGATTGTGCTCGCCTCGGAGCAGGCCCCAGGTGCTTCTTCGGCCCATTGGTTGCTTATGGTCCAAAAAAATTCCACAAAAATTTTCGCTGCGTTTGGACTCCGTTTGGTATTGATTTCCTGCGATGTAAACAACATGCAAAAAACAGCAACTAGCACTTGGCACTATGTCAATAGGTTAGTACTAAAAAGGGACAATTGCATTTTTACCCCTAGTTGGTTCCTACCCACGGGTTTTGCCCTTACTTTTTGAGCTTGCTCAGTTTTGCCCTTACTTTTTCCGTCGTGGTCCCTCAAATGCCCTTTGACCGTTTGACCAAAACTTTGAAAATTCATAAATAATTCATATGAACTCAGATAAAAGCAAATAAGATATCAAAATGTTCAGATAAACATTACCTTTATGTGCATATCATTTGCATTCAAGACAAAAGCACCCTTTAAACTACCTGAGGTAATTAATGTTATTAACATTATTAAAAATAAAAAGGTATAAACAATTTTTTTTTCATGAATAAAAATTACATGCAAATGTAGGTGATGTTTCCTGAACATCTAGATATCTTATTTGCATTTTTCTGAGTTCATATCATCTTGTTAAGAATGTTCTAACGACTTTGACCATTATTTGGAAACTTCATAACAAGTTGATACAAACTCAGAAAAATGCAAATAAGATATCAGGATGTTCAGAAAACATCACCTACATTTGCATGTAATTTTTATTCATGAAAAAACTATTTTATACATTTTTATTTTTAATAATGTTAATAACATTAATTACCTTAGGTAGTTTAAATGGTGCTTTTGTCCTGAATGCAAATGATATGCACGTAAAGGTAATGTTTATCTAAACATTTTGATATCTTATTTGCATTTTTCTGAGTTCATATGAATTAGTTATGAATTTTCAAACTTTTGGTCAAACGGTCAAAGGGCATTCGAGGGACCTCGACGGAAAAAGTAAGGGCAAAACTGAGCAAGCTCGAAAAGTAAGGGCAAAATCCGTGGGTAGGAACCAACTAGGGATAAAAATGCAATTGTCCCTACTAAAAAATGATATAAAATGACTATAAAATGATTATAAAACATCCAAGATTGATAATATAACAGCATGGAACAATCAAAAATTATAGATACGTTGGAAACGTATCAGTGGCTCCGAGTGCTCCTCACCCGGAGGGTCCGAATTTGACTTGATCAAACTTTGTGATGTAGCATGAATAGAGTTTGAGACGAGAAAAGAATAGATAGCTAGAGGGATTTCTTAGGCATTCTTGTCCATCCATTTGGCAAAAAGAAAAGCCAAACAATCAAAACAACAAATGGATGTGCTCAAATGGGAAAAAATATGCAACCAACATGCTCACACAATAAAATAGCAAATGAAATATGTGGCAAAGCATGCACAAACACTCTAGCATCTATCAAGCAATTGGCAATGACTAGGTCATCTATATATGAGCATATTGACTGACGAGTTAAATGAGAACATTTGATCATAGGTCATACTCATCGTTTAAGCACAAGTGGGGTTACCACTTTTAAATAAAGCATTATTGTGTTCACACCATTAGAGTTGCTTTAGCTCAATTCTTAGAGCAAAGCTCCCCCTAGATGTGATATCCCCCTAAGAGGGATGAACTAACATTGGGTTTTGTCGATGATGACTTCATCTAGGTGTTGAAGATGTAGATGCTCAATGTTGATGTAGATCATTTGGAGCAATCCATTGGAGTGAGTTGCACCTTCAATACCTACATGGGTTAGTCCCATAGGGAACACACAAGGATATCCATAGACGTAGAGTGAAATACACACATGATGTTGTCCATGAAAGCATTAGGTTACCTTGTCCCTTGTCTTACCAACAAGAGGGTTTGTGACTTCTTGAACTAGTGCAAGATGTGAAAGTTGATTGCACTTGTCCTTTCTAAAATGAATATGAGTGAAGTATGTTGGCGGAGTCACTCTCAAGAACTCTCTAGTCTTCTTCTTTGGGATCCACATCATCTTGATGGGAATCATTGGAGTTGTAGTCATACTTGATGAATTAGAACTTGATGTAGTCTCGGGAACCCATTTGACCAAGGCCTTTGGAGCTTCTTCGAATGCATCAATCTCTTCTTAAAGCTTGTCCTTGCCTTTTAGCTTGTGGTCTTGTGGTGGAAGATCATCTTGAGCTTGTGTTCCCTTGAAAGAAATGGGATCATACTTCTCTTGTTGAGGAACAAACTTCGTCTTGGGGTATTGATGCGGCTTGAAGCAACGTCGGTATTTCCCCAAAGAGGAAGGGAAGATGCAGCACAGCTACGGTTAGTGATGAAACCAAGGTTATCGAACCAGTAGGAGAACCAAGCAACAATGCATAGACAACACCTGCACACAAATAACAAATACTCACAACCCGACGTATTAAAGGGGTTGTCAATCCCTTTCGGGCAACGGCGCCAGAAATTGGCAAAACGGACGTGAATAAATTGTAGTAGATTGATAGATCGAACGCCAAAAATAAGAAAAAATTGCAGCAAGGTATTTTTGTATTTTTGGTTTAATAGATCTAAAAATAAAAGCAAAGGAAAATAGATCGCAAAGGCAAATAATATGAGAAAGACACCCGGGGGCCGTAGGTTTCACTAATGGCTTCTCTCGGAAAAAATAGCAAAGGTGGGAAAAAAATTAATGTTGGGAAATTGATAAAACTTCAAATAATCATGACGATATCCAGGCAATGATCATTATATATGCATCACGTCCAAGATTAGTAGACCGACTCTTGCCTGCATCTACTACTATTACTCCACACATCAACCGCTATCCAGCACGCATCTAGTGTATTAAGTTCATGGAGAAACGGAGTAATGCAATAAGAACGATGACATGATGTAGACAAAATCTATTTATGTAGAACCCCATCGTTTTATCCTTAGTAGCAACGATACATACGTGTCGGTTCCCCTTCTGTCACCGGGATCAAGCACCGTAAGATCGAACCCACTACAAAGCACCTCTTCCCATTGCAAGATAAATAGATCAAGTTGGCGAAACAAACCCCAAATATCGGAGAAGAAATACGAGGCTATAAGCAATCATGCATATAAGAGATCAAAGAAACTTGTAACACCCCGGATGTAACTTTCCATATTTGTAACTCCAACTCTTGCCATTTTCAGCTATGTGTTATGATATTCCATTCATGGTCGGGTTTTGTTTTTCGTTTTGCATTTTGTATCATGCCATCATGTGGATCTCATTTGCATACGTGTTCGTCTCATGCATTCGAGCATTTTCCCCGTTGTCCGTTTTGCAATCCGACACTCCCACATGCACCGGCGCACCCCCTCTTGTTTCTTTTCGTGAGCGGGTGTTAAACATTCTCGGAATGGACCGAGGTTTGCCAAGTGGCCTTGGTATACCATCGTTAGACCGCCTGTCAAGTTTCGTTCCATTTGGAGGTCGTTTGATACTCCAACGGTTAACAGGGCAACCGCAAAGTCCTTTTGTGTGTTGCAGCAAAACCCCCTCCAAACAGCCCAAAAACCCATCTAAGTCACTTCCATGCTCTAGGTCGTTCGATCACGATCATCTGAGCGAAAACCGCACTCCATTTGGAGCCTCCTAGCTCCCTCTACCTATAAAACACCTCCCCCCTCCAAAATTCGGGGAAAAACCCTAGATCAAATCGCCCTCGCGCCGCCGGACACGTCCGGCCCGAGCCGGACGAACTGCGCCGCCGCCCTCGCCCACTCACCACCCGCCACGTGTCCACGCCGCCGCCCGTACGCC